>NC_091827.1:36144100-36176600 GCF_038994185.2 Dermacentor albipictus | reverse complement strand
AACAACCAAATTCCGCCATTATGTCAAATTCGTAGTTTTTTTTTTCAGTTCTCACTGGCCCAGTGGGATATTACGCGGTGTCTCTTATTAGCTCTAAATGCCATCATTATAGACTTTGACAATACAGCCGAATTCGGCAATGTCCGGAGCACGCCAGCGCTTCGAATTAGCAGAAGAAAAAATGCTGGAAATTTTCAGAGCGTCTTATACAATTCGTTACTATAGCTTTCTTTTTCTACGGCCTACTTTCCGCTTCGTTTCTAAAGTGACGTATTGGTCGTGGCGTCACGACGCAGCAAGTAGTCACGTGACAGCAGGACGCTGTGGTGCACGGAGGAAGGAAAAAAATAGTGAGGAGAGGCCCCACCGTCATTCTTTGCGAAGCCAATTCGTGACGCCAGGAGTTTGCTCCGCCATCTTGCTGGCGGAGCAAACGCCTATCTTGTCTCCTATCTCCTATGTGGGGATGCGCGACTCTCACGCGTCCCCTGATATCTTGTTTTCCCTCATAGGTCTCACAGTGCGGCTTCGCCGCGTGGCCTGGCGCCCGCGGCGGTCGGAGTGGTTGAGGCGCAGTACGAGAGATGGCGCGAGTGTTGCGCTGCGGCGGGGTTACTTGGGCGCAAGGGAGAACACGCTCTCTCTTGGGCGGCGGACCGGTGAACGTGGCGGACGTCCCGCGCGTGCGCCGATACATGCTTCTGCGAGACCGTCTCGCGTGGCCGCCTTCGAGCGCGCCACCGTTCGCGTGACCGTACGCACGAACGACCGGGCGTTGGGATCCAGCGTGGGGCGAACATATTCGCTCGTTATCCTGTCGCGGTGAGTCGGACTTCTAGATTTGTCGCGCGCCCATCGGCATGTTTTGTGGGTAGCAACTGGGCTAGCAGGCATTGATCTATGAAAGGTGCAATAAATGCCCTAGTGATTGTTTGCACTACTGTGTTGTCGTTCCTTTGTCCCAAGAGCACGGGAGAAGACCCCCACACCTATCACCAAGCTCCTATCTCGTTTACGTTTCCCGCCTCCGGCGTGCAACCACGTGCAAACCCTCCGCGCTGCTTGCGCGCGCGTGTGCCATGGCGATCGAACCCCATCGCGATACCGTCGCCAAAGTCACGTCGTCCGAGTAAATTGTGCTCTAGCGTTGACAGAAGTTGGATGTGGTGAACTCGGCAAATTAGACCACGAGGCCGGTCCCTGCCACTTTTGCCGCCTTTTGCGAAAGTAGGGAGTTTTAGCGGGTCCGGTATTCCACCAAACGCAGGCTGATCGGGCGGAATACCGAGTGAGCGCAGGAGCAATTAAACGTGAGTGGCCTGCCAGCTGGTGGCGCAGAGATGAACCAGAGAAACACATAACTATTACACTGCAGTCACCACGTGAATTGTGCTTCGCTGCTGGCATAAATTGTCCTGGTCTCCCAGAGACTTAAATGTCTGTGGGAGACCACCTTAAGGCCTGCCCCCGCCATGGTGCGCTCTTGTCTGCTTGCGATAACAATGTTGTCTTGCACGTGTCTTGCACGATCAAGTGTGCGAGAGTATATATTCATAACCTTTCTTTTTGTAATAAACACCAGTTGGAAGTTTCCACTTGTCCTTGTCGCCCCTTTCTGCCCCGTGTCTACTCTTGCGCTATTCACTTCAGGATGGAATACCAATTATCCCGGTCTCACGCCCTGCTTCAATAAATTTTCGACGGTGGCGTAATTCGAAAATTTACGCTAGCAACTAAGTAGGCGTGGATACGCCTGTTTGCTGCAGCATCAGTTTTGTGCTCTTGTGGTTGAGCTCCGCACCACCATTCGGCTGCACCGTTCTAACCGCTCACGTTTGCGCCTCCGCGCCCATCCGGCAAAACGCCCAGTTCCCCTGCGTTTAGCGGAATGCCGAACACGCTAAAACTATCCAATAAATCTGCGCATGCTCACTGTACAGGAAGAGAACGCAAGCGATGACCGGCAACACATTTTTCGCACACGAAGACACATCGACCTATGGATAGTTTACCTCACTTTACGATAACAAACGCGCATGCCGGTCGTGGCTTGAGGCATCGTTGTGCCATGTCGAACAAGTTTCGGGTGGCCGCCCACCGTGGAGATGTGACGAACGGAGATGTGATGAGGGTGCGCTTGCAGTCCTGGGGTCGGTCGGCGAAAACGTGTACGGAGGCGCGTTAGCCACGACATGCACCTTCAGGGGACAAAAACTTAAACTGTGTCATAGAAAATATATCATAGTAAATGATTTATGGCGATCTGGGGGGTGTTCCTGCACGTTCCTAAGGTTTCGCGGTCCAGGACATTCATCGAACGCGAAAAAAAAGAAAGCATAACAATGTCTCGCCGGCGCTCTTTCGACGAACCCCGAGTGACGATGGAGGACAGCCCACCATGATGGGGTTCGGTGAAGTCGGTCCGCTCCAGAGTTGAAGATTCCGCTGGAGTCGTGGCTTCCTCCAACGGCTCGTGAGGCAGAGTGGCGCGTGCGGGCGGCGGTGGCAGGTTATTCGCCGGTTTCACGCCCGGCACAGTGACACCCGACGTGGCGTTTCTCGAAGTCGCGTTCACGGCGTCTTCGTCCTCGTCTTCACATGCGTCGCGCCAGAAGGGCGGGACAGGTCACCGCCTGCATTTCGCGAGGAAGACAAAAGCCACCGGGACGAGCAGGGATGACCACGTCGCCTGTCCGTCTGAACCGTAATCGTGCGCGGGCCTCACACAACACGGAGAGCGGCAATTGGGAGACCCGATTCATTTATGCGTCGAGGTTCAGTGCACTGCAGCTCACGCTCAGTGAAAGGTGCGCGAAATATCAATCGTTCCAAGGAACGGAGGAGCGCCCCTAAGAAAGGGTAACAAAAAAATCGCGAGCGATATCATGTGGATTTCAATCGCACAACGAGCATTTACTTTAGGCTGCAGCACCGCAGCTTACGCATGTAATCTTGTTTACGCGTTGCCTTGGCTACAAAGCTGACCATGCGTAAACCCCTACACCACCTGAACGGGAGAGCGAATGGTAATACGGTCGACTCCTGTTAGTTCGACTCTTGCAGGTTTGCAAGATGTGGTCGAATTATCCGTAAGGTCGAATTAACGAACGGCGGCAAAATGAACGAGTTCAAATATTGTTTTGGTACCTAAAACTAGCTTTTACTGTATTTGTGCTTCTTGCTCCAGAAGTTCTGCTTAACCGTCATGCGGTGACGCGTACCTAAATGTTTAAACGCTACCTCAGCTTTGGACTTAAAGGAGAGGTAAAGTACTTAAAGTTCTGGAAAAGTAACACAGAAGTACAGTAAAACAGCTTCACACCTAGAGAAGCAGCAGCACCGTCTTCTCAATTTCTTGCACTTTCAAGCCTTAGCAACCGCTGCACGCATGAGGGAACGCCGGCGTGGTTCCAACCAACCGAAGAGGCACGCTCTCGCGTTCGAACTAAAGGAGCCGTTTTCCGACGGCGATTTATTATTCCTCGCCGGAACATTCCAGTGCGTTCGAATTAAGCGAAAAGTCGAAATAGCGGAGATTGAATTAACGAGAGTCGACTGTAAATTAATGTTCGGCCAAGCTCTCAGCTAGATTCTGGAACACGCAGATAATACAGCTATAGCGCAGAAAAATGAAGGACGCCGAGAGATTAACAGAGGGCAGAGATCGTGAGGAGCGGCCATGCATGCATTGTCTCCCAACGACAGACATTCCCCACGTACCTCACTCACATGCAAGGGTTGGCGCGCGACTGACCACTTGAGACACTTTGCGTGCATTCTCGGGCTTCTTTCAGGCTCAGAAAAAACGCTTTTGTGTGGCGTGTGTTAGGCAACAGAAAGCTGGATCGGGAATTCTTCATGTTGCTCTGCAATTTTCTCATTGACACTTTTCATCTAATTATAATATGTGAGAAGTTGATTACCTAATTAGGACTAACTATGTAATTAGCCGGAATGCAAAAAAAAAAATTCGAGCATCTCCGAGTGAAGGCAAAAAACACTGCCTGAATTGGTTCTGCCCAGCTACGTGGCATTTGCATATTTTAACGTATCGGTGCATGAATAGTTGGGACACCCTGCCTATGAAGTCTATAGACTATATATACTGTTGTGTCCAGCTGCATGTATAGTAATGAACTCCCATTTAAGTTCTCTCTCGAGAGAGGAATACGTGGCGAATGCTGAACTAGCTCACGTGTGGTAAACACGATAGATCGCCGCTATTAAGCGGCAGGCCAGTGTAATGCAGCAAAGTTAGACAAAGGTGCTCTCAAATGCTCTGCTATCTCACGACAGCCCTTCACCTTCGTATCGCATACGTAATACTTCTTACCGTTGCTACTACCACCAGCGAGGACAAAGACGATCAGTGCGAGTACGGCCATGAACATGATGCAGAAGATCAAGGCGATGATGGCTACCTTGAAGTCGGAGTCCCTGCAGGGCCGTGACACCTTCCTTACTAACAAATTTAGGCTTCTCAGGCGGTTTCTCTTTGTCTTTCTTTATAGCCATATCCGAAAATCTTGAATATAGACTATGTGTCTACCCTCGGCGTAATAATAGAAAATGTGGGGAGAGGGGGGGCAGTGTATTGCAGTGTTGGTTAGGGTATTTACACGAACGTTGCTTGTAACCGGTGTTAGTTCTTGCACTGAATAAGCTTTAAGTTCGGCCCAACTAACATTTTGGTGACTACTGCTCTGCACGATATATTACAGCGAGGAAATAAAAACGAGGACAAACAAACACAAATCGATAGCATGGCGCTCATTATTTCGACATGGTCTTTTTTTTATCCCCGCTTTTTTTTTCTTCTCATAGCACTTACGCTGGTAGGACTGATCATACGGGCACTGGTACGTTGTAAACCCCTTTGAGGGCGCTTCTGTGTGGTACACGAGGCGTGTGGGCGCCAGCTGACTTCGCATTTATTGTTTTTCCTTTTTGCGTACAACAGCGTCGAAGCGCGACAAAGGAAAAAAAAACGAAAGAAAAATAAAGGAAACGTTACGAGCTGCAAGTGTTTTCGAATGCCGATTCGAACTTACGTCACGAGACCAGTAATTAATGAATTGGCTAAGCAGTTTGGGCCTATAGTTTGATAGTAAAACACGACAAGATTACTCCAACTTGCGCAGGTCAAGTGCTAAGAGAACACCGTTGGTCCCGCTCTCTTATCGCTCTTATTTCATGGAGCTTCTTTTTCAAAGATTTAACCCATGTTAGCTGCGACACCCTGCATAATGTCTTCCGCGAGTTTGTCGCCATGAGAACGAGAGGATAACGGCGCAGTCCCGGGCTATTGTGGCTGGCGCAAATCTTCCGAGCCGTGTTATTTTGTAATGGCAGAATAACGCCGCGATATTCCAAGTTCAGCCAAGGAGCAAAGGGCGTTACGAAAACGGCAAGTCGTCATTCCGGTAATAACCGCGCCTTCCGAACGACTGTGGGACGTAGTGTAGGCCACGTTGGATGACTCGCATTTGCATGGAAAGCGTAGTGAATGCAGCTGCGAGGATACTTACTCGTCATCTCCTGAAGTCAAGACAGAAAGGCAGTCATGTAGCGCAGGGAAACGATGGGCCGGTGAATAAGTTGCATCAAAATCGGTGCTGCTTTGGTGCCAGCTTGCTTTGCTTCTTTTCTTATCGCCACTTAAGCACCCTCCTTTTGAATGCCATAGCATTTATCTGCATACTTCATAGGCACTGATAAACGAACGAGTGTGCACAGTTATTGATTTATCACTTGTAGGAATATCCTACAAGCCCCGTAGCACTTACCCTATTTGTTCGTGTGTAAAGCGTACAGGAACAAACATGGTTACGGTATAGGGCATGTAGGATATTCAAACAGGGCTATAGGAGGAAAGTGGAGAGTGTTCAATGCCTGACGTCAATAGCTTGTAAGACGCATCGGCGTTCTAGGTGGTGTTGAATGGCGTCATTCGGAAGCCGGACCAGATGAGGGGGAGGAGTTTCAATCAGGATTTCCGTTTCAGTCAGGATTAATAAACCGCATTGAGAAGACACAGAGAAAATCTGCAAGGTTCATTCTTTCCCGGTATTATCGCACTGACTCTGTTTCCGAAATGCTTTGGTTGCTTGATTTGACTCCACTGGCTCAACGGCGGAAGTTGGCTAGACTTAACTTTCTTTTTTTGTTATCAAAAGGCCACTTCAATATTAAAACCGCACCCTATCTTGCTCCCGGGCAGGCTAGAAACGTCAGGTCAAGCAATCATTGCATGTTCTCAATTCCAAAAGCATATCTGGACATGTACGCTTAAAAAATTTTTTCCGCGAACGATTAAGGAATGGAACAGTTTGACGGTGTCTGTTTTGCACTCAAGTAGCATAAAAATCTTTGAGGAACGCGTTAAAAACCTTTTATGAGATTGAATTTTAGTTCTGTCGTGCAAACGTTGTCACACTATTCTAGAAATACATACAATAGTCTTTCTTTTATGCTGTTTCCGATTTCACTGTCACAATGTTACAAACATCCACTTCTTAGCCAGAAGATTGTATTTGTATTTGGTTATTTGTTTCGCATTGCATTTCCAACATTCATTGCTTCATGTCCTATTTACGTTTGTAAAGTGTTTACATTTTTTACGCCATGTGCAAATTTGCTGTACCCACCCTGTTACGGCCAAGACGGCCAACAGTATTTGAAAATAAAATTTAAAAAAAATGGAAAGGAAGGAGGGGAAGGCGATCGAAGAGAAGGTGCGAGGGAAGGTGGAGGTGCGGATTTGAAAGGAGACATCGCAGCCTCCATACCGCGCAGTTAGGTCACACCGGCGCCATATTGGTTTTTCGTGCGCTTTCATTTTCCTTTAACTTATCACTCCTACGTTTTCAACAAAAACAACAATTCCCCCTATGCATTCTCTGGCTTCAGTTTAGGCGGGCTTCATATTGTGATAAACAAAAATCGGGCCCCTCGTTTTGTCGAATCTTCTCGTTCATATATGTATATGTATAGACAGACATGCCGGATGCTGTGCTGCCTGGAGGCGTAAATTTACATGGTATAAATGACGTTTCAAAAGATTACCGCTGCTGCACTTACCCGCCGACTGGACGTAGTCAATGCCTGAAAAAAAAAATTACGGCAAGTTTTAGCCGCTGCTCAGGCGCTATCCGCGGTCAGCATTCGATCGTGTAAACTATGTATGCCTAACGAACAACGTAGCGGAGGTCCTGGATTAGTTTGGGTTCACCCGGACCCCTACAGCAGACTGAACACACATCGACGAAGGAAGGCAAGGCAAAGGGCGTAACTGCCTGTCATAGGCCCTACCCCCTATGCACTGTTAGCCATAGCGGATGCAATGAGCATAAAACTATTACTGTAGCGAACAGGCGCGCATAAATAATATTAGACAAAGCACGTTGCACACATAGCGTAAACTACGTGATGCTCGAGGACTATATCAGCTCAATTTTAATCTAGTCCACAATATGACGTTACCATTTAACTGATCGATCTGCTATATGTTAATGGAGCGATACGAGGTAATCATTTGTTTCTTTTTTGTCTGACGCATACTGCCTCCTTTACTGCAACAAACCCGTTTCATTGTATGTTTGAACCTTTGTTGAATTTCGACGTCAGCCTTTGCGTAGAATTTCATTCAGTTATGGACTAACGGTGTGGCATAAGGGCTGTGAATATGTTGAAGTACTTGTGTTTTAAAATTAAAAAAAAGGGAACATAGCCCGGATGACATGTTGCATGTACACGTCCAACCCTGTAATGCCCAAACACAATTCTACATCAAGATAAATGAGAAAAGCTCGCGCACTTTTATTTCTGGTCATGAGCGATGGAGTGTGTGTAAAGTAATGAACTCTTATTGGAGTTTAGCTTAATTAGCACAGACTCTCTCTAGCGTATCAATGACGCTCGCCTACGAAGAAATTTCGCTTTGGCGAAACTGATCATAAATGAACAGCGGGAAGCAAATGTGACAAAGCAGCAGGGCTGATAATTGTCAATTTTGTTTTTTTCACTAAGAGCTTTTACATAGCGCTCAAACGGAATACACGGGGTGGTTAGCGGATATGACAGAAATCACGGACCGTGGCCTCAGAGATCAGTTTCTTACGAAAAATTAACTAGAGGCAACTCTGGCGCTGCGATCTTTCAGGAACTGAAGTAATCGTAGATAGTAGGTGGATTTGTCTTATCTTCGTGCTTGTGGATTCGGACGTTCTTGGGACCCTATTTATTACGCTTTATCTTTCTGAACATCTCCTTATATATATATATATATATTTTAAACGCAAGAAGCTTATAGGTGGTGCCGAACTGAACGGCAACTCCCAAATGGCATACTGAAAAGATTTTGCGCCAAAAAACACAACACACACAAGAAAGACGACAACACCACGGGCGCTACTTCAATTGTTTAATGAGGGTGAAAGCACTCGACATATATAGCCTTCCAAAACACCGCGCATGCGTACAAGGCAACATGGAGTACATAGTTTTATCAAAGTAGGCGTGACAGAAACTTCAGCTCAGCCTCGTAAAGAAAAACCGATGTATCACTAACACGGTTAGGACCCGCTTTCTTGATGTAGAAGGCGTCCAATGTTTCACGCGATGTCTGATTTTTGCCTCTACCCAAAATCCTCGCTTCGCGGAACCGTGGAACGCCCAAATGGCCTCTTTGCTGTTGCGAATGAGTGATTTACCAGCTCAGTAAGATTTACAGGGACCATACAACACCATTTTTTGTTCGAGATCTGTTCCGGCCAAGTGTGTCAACGAAGTAAAAGCAAGAAAATCTATGGCGAACAACCTATAGCAATGGATAGCGGATACTTCGACATACAAGCAAAATGAGAGCTGCCCTATAGATTCCAATTTTTGCTGCCCTAGATGCCACATTTCCGACTCACGTGACGTAAAACTGCGGCGCCCAATAGAAGTAGGGATCGACGTTACGTAGTGGAAGTTGGCTCGAGTTGATGGCGTCGGTTCCAACATTATAAAACCTTTCCCGTGGTGGTCGTGATAACTAAGCGATACTTAAAAATAGTTGTAAAACGCAACGTGGTGTTTACTTTCCTTTTTCGCAGCGGTCGCAATATCTAGCGAACGTATATATCGCGTATTATACGTTTTTCTAACCAGCGATCACCATTACGCAGAAAAAAAAAAACGTCATGTTCTTTGCACGAAGCATATGAAACCGGCGCATCGTGATAATACTATCCGCGTGAACCATTGACGACAGCCTGCTTTACTTCTGAGACGGCAGCTTCGAGGAATGTCAAGGATCGATTTCGGAAGAAGTCTCTGCGACTTGGTGTTACCTCGCGCGGAGAAAAACGAAGAAAAAAAAAGAAGGCCAAGAAAAGTCCACATTATCGCTGCATTACTTTGCACGTGCGGACTCAAGAAAAATACACAGCGTATCCTACATTAAGCGCATGCAAGAAAGCGTGAATACATGCTCTCGTGTGCGACAGGCGACCCTCGCTTACAGAGTTTCCGTTCCAGGCATTCTGCTCAGCCGCAACCTTGTCTGGACCAACAAAGTAGCCTGAATAGCTTTCCTTTCAGTTCGAAGCTACTAGCGAATTCGTCTTTCTTTTCTTTTTTTGTTGTCGGCGTCGTCATAATCGGAACGATACATAAGACGGTCGCTCCCCGCTTTGCTATCCGCTTAGCTGGGTACCACGAGTATTTAAATACAACCTCAAATGGGTGCCACCCAACAAACAACAAACAAGCGCACTGGGTCCCTTTATTATTCGTCACCAGTTTCCCTTTGACGCGACCGCCTGCGGAGCAATAGTTTCTACACGCATCAAATATTGCGCTTATATTTAATAGCTACAAAATAATGGCGCCTAAACTTACTAGGTACCATCCGCATGCCAGGTGCGAGTAGTGAGCTGTTATCTGCGGCCGAAAAAGCAAGAATAGAGTGGACCGGTGGTCCGTCCTCTGAAATAAAAAAAAACACAAACAGTCAAGTTCAAAGCAAACCAAAGCGCAACCACTGATTTTTCGTTTTGCTCATTTGGTTCCTTAGACAGTGCGTAAGATGATCTTGCGAGGCTAAAGGCAAAATCGCCTGACGAGGCCTCGACCCCCTTTACAGACGCGCACATGCAACACAGTCACGTGAGTGTGCACGTGCATTAACTCGAGCAAAGAAGACACACTACCGTGAAAGGTCTTACTCAGCAGTTAAGAAGCCCAAGAAACGTTACATGCGAACATGTTTTGAGGCAAAATTAAGTTATGGGGTTTGACATGCCATAACCGCGATCCCATTACGAGGTACGCAGTAGTGGAGGACTTCGGGATATTTCGGATCACCCGAGGTTCTTTAGCGTGCACCTAATAAAAGTACGAGAGGGTTTTCACATTTCACCCCATCGAAATGCGGCCGCCGTGGCCGGGATTCGATCCCGCGACCTCGTGCTTGGCAGCGCAACAGCATAACCACTAAGCAAGCACGGCGGGAAACACGCGTTGCACTTGCGCTGCTTAAACCCTAACCGCGACGAAACTTCGCTGTGCCTAAATTTGTTACAAATGAGCAGTGTAATACCCCTAAACCAATCTTGCTGAAGGCACAGGGGGGGGGGGGGGCAGTTGCATAAATTTAGTTTTTATCGAAATCGTCAATAACCTATGTTTGTGCCCACAGTAGTATGATGACCTCTTCCAGCGATCCCAAATTACGCCTGGCTTGTGCTACCCGATTGCCAGTTGCGCTTGCAAATTTCACTAATTTCATCATTCCACCTAATTTTCATGCCGTTCTCGACTGCGCTTCCCTTTTCTTGGTAGCCTTTCTGTAACTCTAATGAACCACCGGTTATCTGCCCTGAGCATTATATAGGCAGCGCTGCTTCATTTTTCCTCCCAATGTCAACTAGAATATCAGCTACCACCGTTTGCTTTCTGGTCAACACAACTCTCTTCCCGTGTTTTAACGTAACACATACCATTTTTCTTTCCATCGCTTGCTGCGCCGCCCTTAACTTGTTCTCAAGCTTTTTCATTAACCTCGAAGTTTCTGCCCCATGTGTTAGTACGGGTAGAATGCCATGATTGTATACACTTTTCAACGACAGCGGTAAGCTCCTGGTCATGATTTGGCAGTGCTTCCGTATGCGTTCTAACCTTATTTATTCTCCTGAAAGTTTCCTTATCGTGATCAGGATCCCTTGTGAGTTATTGACCTTGATAGACGAACTCCTGCACAGACTCTAGAAGCTCACTGTAAATCACGAATTTTCGCTTGCTTGAATTTTTCGCTTGATCACGGATCATGCCAGAGTATTGAACATTATCTTTTACTTCTGCATATTATTAATCCAACCGTTCTTTTACATTTTCTCAATTGAGGTTTTCAATAATTTGTCGCAATTCATGCACAGCATTGCTGAACAAGAAAATGTCATCTGCAAACCGAAGGTTGCTGATATATTCGCCGTTGATCCTCACTCCTAATCATTCCGAGTATAACAGCTTCAATACTTCTTGAATACTGGCTGATGCAGTTATGCGGAATATATAACTTGGACCACTGGGTATAAGCAGTAAAGCATGGGCCACGGGGTATGTGAATATGCTTGGGTAATCCTTCAGGATGGGCATCTACCACTGGGCCCGAACAGACACAGACAAACAGAGCAGGAGCAAAGAAGTGATGAAGCAAGCAACAGGAATTGAAGTCCGCTACACCGAAGGGAAGAAAGAAGCCTGCATCAAAGGTAGCCGATGTGTGGAGAATGAAGTAGAGGGAACGAAATGAGACCGGACCGTGCATAGAGCTAGGATTGTTTAGCTGTATAAAAGAGAAAGAGGAGTAAAGCGAAGACTTAGAGCGACAGAAAGCTGAGCTAGTTGGTAAGGATTACTTATGCAAAAAAGAGGTGAGGCGTGCAGACAGGACACAAGAGTAGAGAAGTGGACAACACGAACGAGATCGTGTTATCGTGTTGTCCACTTCTCTACTCTTGTGTCCTGTCTGCACGCCTCACCTTTTTTTTTGCATTATGGAAGCAAGGACGTTTGGTAACATATCGTCCTGCGACCAGAAGAGAGCGCAGTGAGTAATCACTTTTCAAGTCAGCTAGAGCTGAAAAGTGTAGCGTTAGAGAGAGAGAGGAAGAGATAGATTTTGAAGAGGAAGAGACGCTATTTTACAGTAGGTAGCGAACTGACATGTTGCAGAAGTGAGCCCCCTCTCATTAAAAAAAATTAAACACGAAGGTTTAGATATTGAGTGCACGTGCACAAATGAGGCGTCTCCTCACGTTTTTCCGCGGTAAAACCTACTTTTCTTTGCGCAACCACAGATGTCAAGATGCAACATCACGTGATCGATTGGCGTGTCAGTGCAGCATCCTGGGTTTTCAGGTCATCTCGCACTATCCTAAACGCACTTTACTGACCAGTGCTTTTTATTTGTCGTGAGAGAACATAATGGCTCATATCAAATTCTAGCGTCAACTTGCTCGAAAGTTCTTGTCGCACCATTTCGCCCTCATTATTATCTGGCATGAATACCTTACGTAATCATTTGAAATTCTATTTACAAATGATTGAGCGCAACGAGCAGCAAGTACAAAGGGTTGCGGGAGGATGTGTTACCGTGGCAGTATCAGGATGATCATTGTACAAACGATCAAGGAGGATCAAGGTGCGAACGCACATGAATTTCGAGGCAATGCGATCAATTTGGAGGCATTCATAATGAGGATGTGCTACGAAAAACAATACTGTTTCTGTGAAAGGTCTTTCCGGGAAAACAACAAGTGGAACGTCAAGGTGCACAGCCGCTGGTTTCTATTCGGATATTCCCACGCAGAGACTTTTCCAGGATTTAGAGTGAAGGTGCGCTGGGCACAGGATGCTGCTTGATAAATTTGTTTATTGTCTGAATCGACAACCATTGGATGCACAAAATAGTTATTTATAGTTGGTTATGCGAATCCAACGTTCGAAAGCGCTAAGATTGTGCTGCCAAAGACAAATGTCTTCACTTTTCCTCTGCGACGTTCTCGAGGAAAGTCTCGAGATCCATATATGTATATGGATCAACGAGAAAAAGGTGAATTAACCGAGGAACCCAGTTTTCGTTACGCACCCACAACCATATGAAGCCAACAGATAATGAAGCGAAGTTAAGCATAGGAGAAATTATTTGTTGGTTTACTTGAACTGCATAAATGATTAGGTAAAGGAGATTGACAGTGGACGGCAAAATAATCTTGCCACCGAGTGAAGCAAACCCACATGCACTCCGCATTGCGTGTGGATGCGTTGCTCTACCGACTGAGCTACGTCAGCAGCTGTTCCCACGTCCACATTCTTGAATATTTGTCTACGCGTACGGGAGTGTCAGCCAGCGCCACACATGGCCGTGGTGGCGGATGCTGTCATTAGAGACCTTTAGCGTGTCCGCTATTCCGGCTAACCGGGGCGGTTTGGGCGGATTACCGGATTGTCGGACGCGTAAACGTGAGCGGCCAGATTGGTGGCGGCAGCTGGTGGTGCAAAGGTCAACCACCTAAACACACAGCCAATTACTATATTCTTCTTAGCTGGGGTGCAAGTTTTCGAGAGCGGCATAGTTGTGAACGCAATTACGCCGCTGTTGAAAATTTGTATCAGCAGCGAAGCAGAATAAAGTAGGTTACTGCAATTTTAGCTCTGTGTTTCTCTGATTGAGCTATACAATACCAGACGGCAGCACCGCTCCGACCGCTCACGTTTACACCCCCGACCATCCGGTAATCCGCACAAACCGCCCCGGTTTGCCGGAATAGCGGACACGCTAAAGGTCTCTAATATCTGTTGGATTAAGAAAAAACATTATGGGTCTTTTCGTGCCAAGACTAACTCTTTAACATGCACCTAAACGATAGCACAGGAGCGTTTCTGCATTCCGCCATGATCGAAATGCTGTCAGAGACAACAGCCCCCCAAACGACTGGTAAACGCACTGAGCCATTTCTGCACACCCAAGTACAGTCAGAAGTTGCTCACTTCGCTTACAGAAACGTAACTACACTTACCCATTGCCAACCTTTCCGCGAGGCTGGCTCGTCGATGCCCGTCCATCGCGGCAAGAGGGAACTATTTCTCGTTGCTCGATCTGGGAACAATCTGAAATACGATAAGCCGCCATCAAGTCTGATTGCACGTTATCAAAGCACACCACACCGATACACAGCATGAAAATGTTCGTGTGCCCCGCTTTGACCAACTGCCCACCTAACTAAACATTTACACAAGCGTCGCATGCGAAGAGAGACACACATTCCAGACATAGGAAGGAAGGAAGGAAGTTAGATAGATAGATAGATAGATAGATAGATAGATAGATAGATAGATAGATAGATAGATAGATAGATAGATAGATAGATAGATAGATAGATAGATAGATAGATAGATAGATAGATAGATACGCCATAGATACGCAGGGGCGGCCACAAGCACCGTAGCGGAGGACTCCGGGCTGATTCTGATCACTCGGGCTTCACAAGCGTACAACCAACGCGGTACGCGCACATTTATGAATTTGGCCCCTCGCCTCACCAAGGTGTGGCCACCAGGAGCGGGAATCGAACCGGTGACCTCGTGCTTAGCAGCAATACGCCACAGTCACCAAGCCTTCGCGGGGTCATCTAAAGAAAACATTTCGGCGTTCTATATTTACTATGCTGACACAGTAATCGATATTGGTCCCGAGCTAAACCGGTCGCTGTAAACGTACAGCGCATAACGCTGAAACAAAGTAACGTACGCTTCGCAGCTCCTGGTACTTGCTCGTCGATGCGACTTGTATAGTTGGCACGCGAAACATGTGCCTATGGCAAGGCCTAAATGAAGAACTTGGCAGTTGAGCTATGCGGTCAGCCTAAAGGTTAGGCTAGCAAAATACTCTCGACCCGTAGGCTTCTTCTTCTTCTTCTTCTTCTTCCCCTGCTCGTGAAAACGAGATATTATCGAGTGCGCCACCGTTGCATGACTGCCATGATGATGATAACAGCCACGACCATGTCAAAGGCAGTAGGGCAAACTCATTTCCTGGAACTCGCCGTTAATCAGGCGGCGTTCGAAGCTCATTGGGCGAAATAACTAATGAAGCCATATTAACGAAAATTTTGGCCGAAACTATAGATGATTGTCAAAGCTGGTAATAGCTTTGTTACTTGAACTGCTGGGTTCCAGTCATCCCACGGTTCACAGAAAGCATCATGCGCGCAATTTGATTATAGAAGTGTGTTTCGACAGGGAATCGGGCGACAAGAATAAAGAAATTTACATAATATCGACACGTCGAGCAACAGCTGGATAACATTTATTTTGAAAGCCATTGTTTGTCCAGGGAAACTTTGAATAAAAATCATAGTTTACTGCTTTTGCTTGATCCAAATCTAGAACAAACCTTCGAAGATCACAAAGAAACGTTCATGGGTTAACTGCTGCACTATTACGTTTGAATTTAAATGTGCCAATATGCGAAAGAGAGCAATCGAAAACTCCAGGGCGAAGCTAAACACTTGGAAATAGGTATGAACTGTTGACACAGAAGAGCGCCTAACTGGGCGCTCTTTTGTGGCAAACACTTGCCTTAAACCGAGCGATGCGCTCTCTTCACGCAGATATTCCAGGCACGCAGGAGTTACGGCCGGATCCGTCGTCGAAAGGCACTGATGCTCTTCAACGTCCACCTTGGGGACGTCAGGAAGAAATGCGACTCCGACGCTTTCAACATCCTCAAATGGCTCTGCCAGGACACTTGGCACATTCGCCTAACTGGGCGCATGTGCAATACATTTTCAGTGGCAGTAACCCGCTGCCAAATGTTTAACGCTATTGTTGGACGGCGACTCTCCGATGGGAATATGTTCACTTGGCGGGTCTTGGCGTGCAGCATCGGATCGCGCAGTGCTCTGTTGGGCCCGCTGTTCAATTAAAAAAAGACGCCGGCCTAATTCTACGTGCGCTTTATTGCGTTTTGTGTTTAAGGTTTACCAGCACATCAGCTCGGTAAATCGAAGATGAGCAGGCCAACGGCGGCACTAACACCACGGCGTAGAACATTTCCATCCCCCCCTGCTCCAGCACCCCGCTCCTTAAACAATCATTGTAAACTAATCACGTACTCTACAACAACAACAACAAAAATATCAGGGGCGATTTAGCGGTAAATGCAAGAAACGCTTCAGTATTACACCTCGCCTCTTTGAGGTCCGGCATTCACGATTTAAAGCACGTTCGCCACGCGTTTTTCAGGAGTTCGAACGACAGCGTCCTACCTCCTCGAGGAGTCGCACCATGATGTACACTTTTCACCAGGTTCCCTTGTAGTCCTTGGTACCCTTCCCGTCGATTTTGGCTGTCGGAAAATTCCTTCCTTGCTACAAGGGCCCTTACCGCGTCTTACGTCAAGCCACCGATGTCGCCTATGAGATCGTCCCCGTCAGCTCCACCATGTCATCTGGCCTCACCTCGCCTGATGTCTTTCATATCGCACGGCTACTACCTTACCGCGCTCTTCCTGACGGTCCCGTTTGACACACCAGGACGGTGCTTTTCCCGCCGGGGGTCGTGTTACGATGAGGCGATGAAGAGAACGACGACGTTCCTGAAGACGACGAAAAGTGGACACAGCGTGGCTGGACTCTTCTGCCTCGGGGAACGCTTGCTCTTCGAAATATATTGTAAATAGTTTTATACGCGTGACACGGAGGTCGCAGGGAACAAAGAGGCGGACAGGATAGCTCGAAAGTGCACTAAGTACCGAGCGTCCAACGTCGACAGCCTTGAGGAACCCACGCCTGTAGACCGAGAGTACTCGACCATTTTAGACAATTACACAGGCAGCAGGAAGCGGTACCCCCCGCCGCACAAGTGCCTTAGCAGGTGGTAGTGCCGATTTACGCTCGAGCCGCCCATCGCCGCAAGCCGCACCGCACGCTTGCGGTCGCGTGAAAAATTGCACGTATCCAGCACTTGTGCACAAATTACCATTTACACTATGTGCACAGTGTATACCTTACACATTGTAAACCGAAATTAGTGCACAAGTGTTTGATACGGGCAATCTTTCGCGCGACCGCACGCGTGCGGTGCGGCTTGCGGCGACGGGCGGCTCGAGCGTAAATCGGCCCTTAGGCCGCTCATCTCTCGAACATGCAGAATGGGCGGTGTAGGGCTTCATGATTGTTTAGTATATACTTTCGCAGTGCCGTGAGTTTCCCACGTGTTTTATGAATAGGGAGGCGTCCGCTCCCAAGCGCGTCCGGGCAGCAACCGTTTCTGTATTTGAGGGGTCGGACGGCCCGCGTGGGTCCCGGCGCAGATCGGCTTTTACCGGGCAACGAGGCGGCCGACGCTCTCGCTAAGGAGGCTCACTCCGATTCCTTCCCCATCGCCACCTCCGTCACCCCTTTCGACGTGATCAAGACGGCGAAAAAAAAAAAACCGCTTTATGAAGTGGCACCGGAAGTTTTTCAAGTTGCTCTTGAATTTTCTCATTAACACTTTTCATCGAATTAAAATGTCTGAGAAGTTGATTAATTATTAAGACTAATTGTGTACTTAGGCGAATGCAAAAAATAATCTGAGTATCTCCAAGAGAGGGCAAACAACATTACCTTGGCTTTGTCCTGGCATTTGCGTGTGTATATATATATATATATATATATATATATATATATATATTGTGACGAAGAAGATCGGCAGGCTGAAAAGCCCCGTTGCCATCGCGTGGCACGTACCCAGTTCGTTCGCTGGCTGCGCCCTACCTGCTGGTGCTGAGTTTGTCGCTGCTGCTCTAGGATAGGATAGGAATAAACTTTATTTGTCCAATGGTTGTTGATGTTGGTGCCCGGGGCTAGACTGCCAGGGGTCCATCGCCCGAGGAAAATCTTTCGAGATCCTCGGCAACGACCCTGGCCCGCTGGACGGCCCACTCCTGGTCTTCGGGTGTCTCGCTGAGGAGGGCGGCTTGCCATCTCTCAGTGAGGCGCCCCGCTTCAGAGGGTTCTGCTGTTGTATTCCCCCTTCCTCTTTGTCCTTGTTCCACGTGGCGTCGGCATTCCCAAAGCACATGGGCCATATCGGCCCGTTCCTGCTCGCACCACGGGCAGCCGGGCGACGGGTGCAGCGCGGGCCACAGGCGGTGCAGATGGTATGGGTTGGTGAAAGTGCCCGTCTGCAACCGTCTCAGGTCGACCGCCTGGGATCTGTCTAGGCGCCCGTGTGGTTGCGGATATTTTCTTCGTTCTTTCCTATAGTGACCAAGCACCTCAAGGTACGTTGCCGGAAACTCCTTGACATCGCAGTCGGCGTCCTCGTGATCCCCAGCTCCGTCCGCCGCGATTTGTGTTGTATTGGTAACAACAGCGGCCGCGCCAGACGGGGTGGCAGCCGCCGTCGCCGTCACTCCTCCGCTGGGGTCCCGCACAACAACGGCAGCGGCTGCCCTCTGGGTGACCGCGTCGCGGCGGGTAAGCTGCCTCGCGACGAGGTGGGCGCGCTCGTTGTGGTTGGGTGGAGTGTCGTTGCGTCTTCGGCCGTTAGCATTGTTGGTGTCATTATTGTCGTGGCTGTTGTTGTTACTGCCAAGCTCCCCGACGTGCGCGGGAAGCTTTACAATTGGTGGAGGTGCGGGGTAGACCACGGTAGTCACCGGGGCAGCGGGTTGTGGTTGAAGTGGTCCTTCTTCCGGCATTATGAAGACGGCTGCAGTGTCCGATTACGAAGTTCCAGAATTCTGGTTGTAATTCTGGTTGTATATATATATAAGGTGGCCCGTTTGGTTGACCGAAGATATCGTGGGCAACCGAATACCTGACTTCATGAACTCGCGAAAATAGGTTGAAGACGGGAGTGCAGCAGTAACTATATTCAATAATAATAAATAGGTCACAAATGTTAAAGCCTCCCTATTGTTTAAATATACCTTATATGAACCGTAATTTTACCAAATTTAAAGTAGGTATAACGCTAAGTCCTCTCAGGACACTTGGAAACATAGCGGATACCGGCCATATATCATTTTCGAGCACTTAAGAATTTTTTACAACGCCCTTCTGAAACTTGTAAAACTGCCACTTTTGAAACTGTGCCCACATATCGCTCATAAACTTCCCCCAACTTCCTTGAAATGTCGCATTTCTGGCACTTTGAGTTCTTTCACCACGTTGGGCAAACTTCCTTCGTTGTTCGTAAAATACGCGTTAGTGCTGGAACACTTATGAAATTAATTTGCTGATAATTCCGTAATTGACCTACACGCTTCAGATTTTCTGTGCATGCTCATTTATTAGAAAGTTCATCGGGGAATCACCGAGGTATGCAATGCGTACCGAAGTGGCGAGGCAAGGAGGTCGAAGCGACGACGAGCCGACCGAGGTACGCGCGGCCGTGGGGTGCCATGCCAAGCGGACTACCGCTGAGCGGGCCAGCGAGACCGAGCGGACTACCGCTGAGCGGGCCACCGAGACCGAGCGGACTACCGCTGAGCGGGCCACCGAGACCGAGCGGACTACCGCTGAGCGGGCCACCGAGACCGAGCGGACTACCGCTGAGCGGGCCACCGAGACCGAGCGGACTACCGCTGAGCGGGCCACCGAAACCGAGCGGACTACCGCTGAGCGGGCCACCGAGACCGAGCGGACTACCTGAGCGGGCCACCGAGACCGAGCGGACTACCGCTGAGCGGGCCACCGAGATCGAGTGGACTACCGCTGAGCGGGCCACCGAGACTGAGCGGCGGCTGATTCGAGGACCACCACGTGCGGGACGCGGACGCGTAAACGCTCAAATGCAGTTCAGTCCGAACACGGAATTCTCGGTGCGGCGCGTAGCGTCCGCGATTGCCTCCGGTTCCGATCGTGTACGTACGTGGCCAGGGTGAAGCGGGTCACGGATGTGGCGGTCCTCGTAAAGCTCTCTGGAAACTTAGGTCCTCGAGTGAGCGTTTTCCCGGGAGGTGGATGGTTCGTTCGGGCGTTGCGCAACATTTGGTACCGGTATACCGGTACATTTACCGGTATACCAGTATTGATTGATTGATTGATACGGTACGAAATGTATTGGCACTGGTATACCGGTACGGTACATACCGGTACCGGTATACCAGTACCAATACATTTCGTACCATATCAATCAATCAATCAATCAATCAATCAATCAATCATTTATTTCCAAAAGAACATCGCCGTACTTCGTCACTGCCACACAAAAAACTCTTGTAGAACTCCCCATGCCAGGATCGTTGCAAAAGCCACGAGGTGCGGTCGCAAGAAAGGCGTGGACAAGTTGAATGAATAATCCATATCCCACCCGGCGTCACTCGGGTTAGAGCAGCGCCCACATTGATGCGTTGTACTACACATCCGAATGACAAGCTGTAGCTGCTTGAAATGCTCCCAAGCGTTTCGGTGCATTATACTGAGTGTTTGCACGAAGACTTTAAAAATGGCCGTTTTGAAAGAATTTGACGGTTTCTTCGGATACGCAGCATTGGCGGCGCCGACCATGGAGTGACGGCTGGTACGTGGTGATTAGTCACTTACCAAAAGATCACTAAAGTTTTACACTTTTCGTTTCCGCGGGGTCATTGTAAATGGGACATTGTAGCAAGCTCTCCGTAAAAACCATATGAAATTTTGGATCATGAGCCTATTGACATCAAAAGTTTGCAAGTTAATTGAATTGTTGTTAATTAGCGACTAATTATCACCTATCATCCGTCACCTCATGGTCGCCACCACTGACAGCATGTCGCCAAAGGAACCATCCTTTTATTTCAGAATGGCTATTTAGAAACACCCAGTATAATGTACTGCAGCATTATATTGCGCAACAGAGTACTGAGTTACCTCATTAGAAAGCTTCGTCAATTAGTTTTAATACTCTCCAATAAGGAACTCTGGCGCACCGCAAACAAGTTAATCTCAAATATCCAAACATCCGTGTTATCGAAGTGTGACCAGGTTGTGTGCACAAATATGTTTATTGGGCACACAGATATCGCCAGACAGCGCAAGAGCGATAAATTCAAGAGTGCACTTCGCTAAAAGCGAAAAAACAACAACGTGACAACATACACACATTAATGACAGTTATAGTAAAACAGCTTTCGCCGAGACGCCGGCTTTTCCCGCTAGGAGACATATAGAAGTATCTGTGGCCGTCGTCACAAATGTGTAGCGTATGAGGTGACGTCGCGGTCGCATCCACGATTGATGCTAACTAGAAGTTCCATTGAGGTCACGGTGTCCTAGCAAGACGAACGGTCCTTAATTTGCTGACAGACCTTCGCGAGGGCGTCGAACGGTCCGGTGCAATCCCTGGTGTGGTCCCCGAGGTGAACGTTGTACAACAGCCACGCCATACGGTTGCGGAAGCCTGCACCGGTGGCCATTCGTTGATACTGGGTGAAAAAAAAATCAATCCAGGAAGGTGGTCACGCCAGAAAATTTTGGCCAATGTAGATTAAAATGAAAAGAAACAAGTGGCAGTTTCGCTCGAAGAGAGATACACAAACTTTAATGGCGTGCGGGAGATATTAGCTGACTGATCGCTTGGCATGCTACCTCGGGCGCTGGCTCATAATTACGGTATGCACAGCGGGCGCAAACAGCACACAAAGTCGCAGATCTTGCTTTCACACTGAAAGGGATAGCAAGGTTTAGTGCACAGCACCCAAGTTCTTCAGTTGCAGTGCAGCACGTGAAGCGGGATATGTTCCTTACAATACGTTACAGGAGGGCCCGCTCTGCCTACGCTCCTCCCGGCCGTGAGCATTAACGTTCGCATAAACTCCGAATGAATGAGTTGCAATAAGAAATCGGTGGAACAACGCATCGTTATTCATCGGTCGGCGACCGGTAAACCTACCACCAAATCCTCCCCCATTCCTCCGGACAGCGCGCGGTGTCTCTCCGCCCCCCTTGACAGTAGAGGGCATCGATGTCCTCCTCGCCTGCTGCTCCGTACAAGGCGAAGACAACCGCGGATACACACGGTTGCAATACAGCGTCCGCCAAAGGCGTCTGCTACGGCGTCCGCCATTCGCGTGCCCAACGCCGTTGTAGACGCCGCGGTTGCCTCCACTCTGTACGGAGCGGCGGGCGAGGAGGACATCGAGTCATCCTAATTGAAAGGAACTCTTTGTGCCAGACCTTGTGGTGGGGCGTATATGGGCAAAAAGTGTTGGCAACTTGACAGCGATACCAAGGCCTAGCGTTGTGCTTGAACGGCTCGGAGGATGTTCTAAAATTTATGCGGGCGCTGCATGCATGCTGGCCGCGACGCTGCACGCAAGGCGAATTCTGCTGCATGAAGAAGGAACAGCGCCCTGGCCATGATACCAGGCGTCTCATAACGCTGACCGGGCGAGGAGTGCATCCAGTGTTGTGAGGTGGTCGCGCACCTCGATGGCCCGAGATGGGACCGACCCGAAACTGTCAGCGTTAATCAGCTGTACGTCCCCGGGAGAATGTTATAATGTTAGCTTGACTTTTTAAATGTCCGTTTCTCTCAGACTAGCGCAGACACACAGCACCTCGCTAGGAAGGCTATAATGTGCTCGTTTTGCAAACCAGTTCTGCGGAAGCCAGCAAGGTGGAGGAAGAATCATGGAAGGCGAATTTTTTCAAATGTGTTTAGCTTTCCTTGGGAACTAAACACTGATGATTTTTTCGCGTCTACCTGTATTCGTGGGTCGTGGATCCTGAAGATAGTGCAAGCCCAACACAGCGGTATACCGCATGGTGGTGCGGTATACCGCCGCGCAGTAGCGGCTTTGGTGACCCAAAATACCGCGTCCAAAGGAAACGCGCACGGTTTAGCCAAAGCAAGCAATCCGCTTTTAAGATACCTGTATACCCAAGATTTCCGATTATCTTGGTCCTAAGTAAACCCACCCCGCTGTAGCCACTTCAAGCTGCATACGTATAGATTCCGTAAAGTACCAATCTGTGGCTTCTGTGTTGAATTTTTTCTTTCGAGTCGGTGCTGCTGTCCCTGTTGCGACGGCGCATGCGCGAAGCGAGCGCAGTGTGTCGGAGGTCGCGTGATCTGCTGCGGTTCGCGAACGCGACACCCGACGTTCAGCAGCTATTAAGGCGAGACGGCTGCACGGAGCCTCGATGAGCACTGCGAGCTCTCGCGCGCCCAGTGTTGGAAGCCAGGCCACCTGACGAGTTTCGGAGGCGCGGAGCAGCGAAAATAGCAGAGGGAGCGGCAGCACGGAACGTTCCCTTTGGGGAAACGTATGCGCGCTCCCCGCGAGCGTAGTGACATCGAGCGCTTGCGCAAGGTCAGCGAGTGTTAGCGCAAGGTCATCGAGTGCTCGCGTATGGTCATCGAGTGAACTCACCAAGCGTGTTTGGTTAATACGTTTACTGCAAGTTGTTATCCTTCCGTGAAAGCTGCCAGCTATGTAGTTCGAGTAATGTTGTTATAGCCGTTACTATATCGTACCAGAACCACGCTGAATGGCCGCATTCCCAAACACCCCGGCCAAAGGTCCGAACGGTATAGTTAACGGCAACAGTTGAGGCGCCAGCCGGGCTTCGTCGGCTTCTCTTCGGCGCCTCTCTCAACGTATTCTTGTATTCTGAGTCATGATATCTACATTTCCTGAACAACGCAATGCCTCGGCTATTCTTGCCACTGCGGTGTCTCGCCTTGAACAGCGCGACCCCAATGTGCGGGGCTACACGCGCGCTCAGGCTGCGGAGTTTCACAAACGCGGTGGTTGTAGCTTTCGCTTGCCGTCTGTTATATACCCGTTTGCAAGCAGGACAAGAATTGAAGTTTCGTTCGTTCGTTCATCCATTTTCCTTCAACTGTTCGTGTCAGGCATGTCACAATGTTTCTTCGTCACATGAAATCATCTCCCGGTGGCGATGAATTCTATAATATGTGCTAGACGTCTCCAGCTGGACCTACCTTGTTGCTGAAAGTCGAGAGTATCTCCGCCAAGAAGACTTTCTTCTTGGATGGCGTCGACGCATATCCGGCGACAGCAACGGGGTTGCCATCGCGACTGATCGGCGTGGATTGACCGTGCGCGCAAAGCTGGAAGAAAAGGTGTTTCGTGATTCGCTGCCACGTTGAATTCGTGCCACAGCTAATTACAACTGTCATACAGTAAACTTGTATATCCGGTGACGTAGCTTTTGCCTCTGAGAAAGGTATAATTGCCACGTTTCCTCGTACAACCATGTAGAGAGATTTAAAATTGGGGACGCATGACTCTGGGCCCCTACGCCGCGTTGGGTACAGCTGCTCTTGGGCTTAGAGAAGCAGCAGAGTTTGAGAATTGGGTCAAACGCAGACAGCGTTGGGTCGAGCGCTCGGGACGCCACAGCGGGGAAAATCGGAAGGTGCTTGAAAGCAAGAAAAAATAAAGAATAAAAGTTTTTATTACAAGTGAATACGAACAGAATGCATGTTAGAGTAAAAAGGGGGCGAACAATAACGTGTAATGAACGTAATCACTGTGCTGGTACTACGAATTAACTCTGTTGCTTTAAGCTAAGCAATGCCGCAAGGGCGACGCAAGACGGCTTGTGGACCCACGCTAGTTTTCGACTTTTGGGTCTTGTACGTAGTTAATGCTTACTGCTGTATGAGTCGTTTTTCAGTTCAGGGCGAACGTTGCACGCACAGGGTCTCGCTTAGCTATATGCAAAACTAAATCTGTCACTTTTACTCATCTCAGTCATCTGTCGTCGGCGGTGGTTTGGAGATGATCATTCAACAGGTCGTTAAGGTTACCTGGACGCAGTTCACACACTCTGATGCAACAGTTGGGCTGCGATACATTTACCACGTGTTTCACTTGTGTGCTTCAGTGCAGGAAACGACGTTTTGTTCAGAAAGTAAGTGGAACGACAGTGCATGTTTACCGCAAGTTTGATGGCGTACATCTCCTAAATCATGTAGTCCACACAATCCATTTCAAGTGGATATGCCTTGCAGTCTCATCCGCTAAAATTTGTAGATTGCGATATGTGCCATAATTAGCTAAAACTTAATTAGGTATATTTTTAATTAGTCGATTATGCATTTCAATTTTTGGGCAAGTAATGTCCGCCTCTTCGAGTAGATCAGCTCATGGACTACAATTACGCTATCTGCCACAGATAATTTTTTTTCAGTGTTCGCTGAAATAGCCTGCATATACATTGAATGAATGAATGAATGCACGAATGCACGAATGAATGAATGAATGAATGAATGAATGAATGAATGAATGAATGAATGAATGAATGAATAGGCCCGGTGGCTCGGTAGCTTTGGAGTCGCGCTGCTACGCCCTAGGGTGCGGGATCAAATCCCATCCAAGGCGGCCGCATTTCGAGGGGGGCGAAATGCAAAAAAACACACTGGCCTCCCTCTTCCTCTACTGTGAAGAGGGGTGCAAGCGAAGCCCGGGATCCCCCCGGTTCTTCGTTGTCGTGACGCGTTGCATTCGCGCGCACTCACGGCGACGTCAGCACGTCGAGGACGAGCCCTTTCTCGGAACAGTTCCCGGCGGCGTTCATCAAACGCAGCCTGTTCTTCGGCCGAACGCAAGACGCGCGGCCGACCCGTCGCAGCTCCGATAGTGTTCTGACGCGAGAAACACTCGCTCCTCTCGCGCTACCTAGACACGCGACTCCTATTGGCGGAGAGAATGACGTCAGTAGCGCGGTGGCGCAGCAGGATTCTCCGTTCAGTGGGTCTATTGCTTGTTTTTTTTTACATATGTAGCAATTTCTGCCCCTGCGCAACTGTGAAGGCAGCTGTTTTTTTGATCACCACATGGCCGGCGCAGGCTAGCGTGTACAAGCTTCGCTTGAAAAACGACCGTATACCATGCACTGGGTGCACGTTAACGAACCACAGGTGGTCAAAATTAACCCGGAGTCTCCCGCTACGTCGTGCCTCATAATCATATCGTGGTACTGAGATGTAAAATACCAGAATAAAAGAAATTAATGAATACATCATTTATTGACAGGATGGCTCGTTAGCCTAAGTGGAGAAGGGAATGACAGGAGTGTAAACAGTATAAATAAATAAATAAATAAATAAATAAAATAAACGTGCAGGATACAAAAATTCAAAAAATAGCGCAAAGGGAGAGGGGAGGACAACCGACCATGCAGTATGAAATCTTGCGCAACATTCCCATTTCTTTTGTCAATTCGTAGCGCGCTAGGAGACGTTCCCAGGTCTCTACGGAGTGTCAGAAAATTTGGTATAGTGGAGCCGTAATGTGCGGACGTGGCAGGTTGAATCACCGGGGCCATAACCAAGATCAGCAAGACCGGTGGTGACAGATGATTACGTGAAGCCTGACGCGCTATAAATTTTCCTTTCTGTAAAGTAAAAAAAAAGAGAAAAAGTTTTAGACGGATTATGCCCCGGGTCTTTTTTTTTCGCTTATGTATTGTTTTGTCGGTTCTAAATCAGTGCCTGTGCCTTCTGCTGCTGCCCTCAGACCGGGTTTAAGGCCCGTCAAGTTGCTGCGAGCAACTTTTTCCTTAAATCCCCCATAAATTGTACGTTTATGGAAATAAAGGCATTTGTATTTGTATTTGGTCACCCGTCCAGGCCAGCACATGTTCGGAGCGTATAGTCGGGCGTTTCAACAAAAGCTCAGGGTGCTTTAATGCTGGATACGCCTTCGCGAGATGTCGCCCCGAGCGCTGCTGCTCAGGTGGCCCTTTATCAACATGCTCGGCCTATTTTTATGTCCACTGCCGCACAATTAGGGGCCTCTCTCTCTCCTGCCTTCTCCCAGTAATCCTCAAACACCCCCGTCTTACGCGAGCTGGTTCCAGCTAGGCTGGAATCAGCAGGATAGCCCTTGATAGAGCGATCTAGATTACAACCGCCCCGCAGTTTCTTACGCACCACATGCTGGGTACTTCCTGTTTCTTCCGGCTAGTGTTCGCCCTGTTTGTGCTGTGTTCGCACCGGCGGGGTGATCAACTTACCACGTCGAGGCTGGTCATGCTTGCGTCGACGCATGGAGCGTACGGGATGTCCTGCTCGGTCTGGGCGTCGTTACGCAGGTAGTATAGCAGCGTTCCGAGCTCGAGTGAGAGACCCACCACCGCCATTTGGTTCTCGTACGGGTACCAGGGCGCCACCAGCTCGGACTGGTTCATCTACGCGCGCGAAAATAACCGAAAGGCGCATGTACAATCAATCAATCAATCAATCAATCAATCAATCAATCAATCAATCAATCAATCAATCAATCAATCAATCAATCAATCAATCAATCAAACTAAATCAATCAAATCAATCAATCAACCAATCAATCAATCGATCGATCGATCTCTGCAAAAGGAGGTTCGAAGGTAACAAACCGCAGGTGGGACATCACATATTTTTGCAGTAAAAAAGTACTATGAGTGAAGAAGTACAAAGAAAGGGTCGACCACGTGTCGACGCTAAAGAAGACAAGGTCGACGTACAGGTTGGTTCAAATGATTCGATGAGTAAATGTTGATTATATTTCTCCAGTCTGTCTCGTTTTCATATTCATTATTAGTTAATTTCATATCCTATTAGTATCGTATTTACCGTACAATTACATCAAACTTTTCTTTATATTTGGCACTCGTCGACGCTGTTTTTTTTCCGTAAGTGTTTACAAGATAGCGTGATCCCAGATACGCCAAAACCGTGCGAAGTCAGCAAAGGAGACCTTGTTTTTAAAAGCATGCAAACTATACGCGCGCGGCGAAAGTATGGGGCACATACGGGAACATCCGGGATATCCCGCGCCCGCGTATAAGTTAGCACATACCTAGCAGATTGCACTAGTAGTAAGATAACACGCACTCTGTTGGCCTTGAGTTTATCACGGCAAATTATAAAACCTATTTATTACATCCTTAGTTGCTGGCTATTGCTACGCGTTCTCGGTATGAAGAGGTGTCATCTGCTACCATTTTATCGTTCATACGGCGTCTATATATGAACTAGAAAGTATTGTTCTTCCGCAAAAACCTCAAACAGCTATAATCACTGAGAATTGATTACACAGAGACACATGGGACCCTGAGATAGTTCCACCTGGATATATAGTGCCCTTCTGAAAAGGAAGCTTTAGCTCGGGATCTCCTATCTCAATGCAAGTAAAAAGAGTATTTGCTTTTCTCGGCAACCACTGCACCAAATTTGGCGAGGTTTGTTGGATTTAAAAGAACTAAAAATCTAGTGACTGTTGGTTTCAAAGTTTTCATTTCGAGGTTTCGAGGTTGTCAATTTCTTATAAAAATTGGTAAAAATAAATAAAATGTCAGAAAACGAAACTATCAAGTTTACAACTCTGTAACGCAGCAATGAAAAATATCAGAATTTTGTGAATTACACATAATAAGACATCTAAAGCGGACTAAATTGATATGTTACACATGAATCTAAAAAAATTGTCATTTGGAAATACAGCTTTTTCAGAACCCTTATGCACAACGTAACAAATTCACGTAAGATATAAACTGACATATAGAATTTGTCCGCTTTGAATGGTCTAATGGATGACCTTAACAGAACCACAATCTCTGTTCTTGATGCAGAGCTATTAATTTGTAAACTTCGTGCTTCTATTCTTTTTGAAACTAGCAAAATTTTGAAAATCTTTTCAACCAAATTCCGGCCTTAAAACAAAATTACGCTTTCAATTGTCACTAGAATTTAACTTTCTCAAACGCAACTAATTTCATTAAAATCAGTCCAGGGGTTATCACAGGAAAACATGTTTGTGTTTTACATGTATTTGAATAGGCCGCGTCGGAGTTGGGCTCAAGCTAATTTCTTAAAGAAATTCTCGCCGTGGAGGGGTTGCCATTCAGTATGAAGAAACATTCCATATTATCAGGCTCCCTGATATTCCCGGCTCAGAGTGTGTAATTGGAAAAATTTGCCGCAATGAATTTAGTTTGGTGATAGGTGAATTTTGCTGCCCACCAAATGACAATTGAATGCCGTGCTGTCAATGAAAAATTTGTGCGAAATTGAAAGAAATTTATAGCCGACATGTTTACAGTTAGGTGCTTATTGCTCGTTTGCTTTTAGGCTTGCTGATGAAGAAAGCACGCGATAAACGGAAAATGCCACGTGACTCGTCCGCCCGCATCAAAAGCAGCGCCTTCAAACAAGCTTTTAAAACAAGAATTTTAAAGCAGTTAGTCCCAGAGCTGGCGCTTTATTTGGTGCGGTCCGACCGCTAAAGCGCGGCGCTAGAGATCGTACCGAGCGCTGTGGAACGCTAGGCCTGACGCGTCGCTGGGACGATAATGGCCTCAGAGACTCGGACGTGCCACTGCGCGCGCCGCCCAATCTCGGAGGCCATTGTGCGTGTGTGCCGTGAGTACATCGTTGGATCTGCTAAACGCGTCGCAGAATGTTCGAGTCCGCGACTTACCAGGCCAATGAACTTCGGGTTCGGAGAGTAAAGAGCCGTCGGAGGCACGGCGTAGCACTCGGACTCGCTCCTCGCTTGAACAGCCGAGGAAATGGCGATCACGGTGTCGACCTTGTAAGTGCTGCAAAAGATATAGAGCACCGTTCATTCGCCACCGTAAAGAACCCCAGCTGTTATCAATGTATACGGACGCGGTTGTTTTGCAACGACTCCGTTTACAGCCAAGCAGCGTGGAGATGTTCCACCACGTTCTTTTTATGCGAAGCATATTAACGTAGGTTTCGGGCCTTCGCGCGACGCCCGGCGGTGGCCACCATTGACCCTGAAGTGGGGTCACGTGAAATGACGTCACAGCGGCTGCAGATGGGGCCTCATATCGCGCCGTCGGTCGCCTCCCGGCGGTGGCCACCATTGACCCTGAAGTGAGATCACATGATGTGACGTCACGTGATGACGTCAAAGCGGCTGCAGATGGGGCCTCATATCGCGGCGTCAGACGTCGCCCGGCGGAGGCCTCCACGCTTCGGTTCGCGCCGTCGCGCGCGACGCGGCGGCGGCGCCACCATCGCTGCATCACGTGATATGTGACGTCATGCCAGGGATGAAGCGGCGCGCGCCCGCCGTCGCGTCAGTCTCTGTGCCCGCAACCGCGCCAGCGTCTTTGCGCCGGGCGTGTATGCGGTCAAGATGCCTCCAAACGCTAAGGATACGCTAAGATTAAGCCCAGTGGATGCTTCTTCTGGGCTTAACCTTGATAAGCCTCCAATTTTTTTTTTTTGCGCGGTGGTGTGGCAGCGGTGTCGGTATCGAAGACACACAGTCGCATTGTATACAGAGTTTAAGCCGGCGCAGAGGAGCATACACAAGGCTCAGAGGAGCACGTTGTGTACGTGGCGGTTGGTATAAGGGAGGTTGAAGCTCGGACACGAGGAAGCGTTTGAAAAGTCTTGGGTACGGCCAATGAATTGCGCCGAATAGTGGAAGCAGCTTGCAAGGTTTTGGGTGGGTTTACGGCTGCAGCTTGGCCGCATTTCACGTACGAGTTACTCGGATTTCAATACAACGGAGAAGCTTTTTATGAAAATGTAACGTACTTCCTTTTTTTCTGCGTCGTCATTAACTCCAGGAATCAGCAACCTTTCCTACCACAAGTAAGTTTGTGTTCTCAAAGTCCCAAAACACGAATTTCAATGAGCACGTAAATGGGCAATGTATAATAAAGCCCTCAATAAAATTTTATTGCCAAGCCATTAGAAGTACAACTGTCTATATCTTGTATCAGTAGTGCCTTCTTTTTCCTATTGTGAAGTTTCATAAAGCATGTAACGCTACAGCGCCAGCCTAACACACTTAACAAACCAAGGCCCAAACGGCCAAAACATGTTCTTTCGACGTTTACGATGCCGTCGCTTTCTCGCCAGGGCTTCGGCGCCACACCGCGACACAAGCATCGTCCCAGTCGCTGGCCCAGCGCGCTATCGCCACTTCGAGCAACATAACAAAGGCAGAGAGCTATGCGTTGTACTGTCCCACTGCAGGTTGCAGCATTTGCGCTTGGAGCGAAACGAAAACTGCCAAAAAATAGTTGTAGACTAGTTCGCCACTCAATAGAACGTCAGTACGAAACCTGTACTTCCCATCATTCCCATGATGGTTGAACAATCGCAGCACCATAATCTGAAACTCTATGTGTAGCTGCGCTCCGTCACGCTTTCCGTCTGAGAAGATGCTGTCTTTTCGCACACGGCCCTTGTCTGCGCAGGAAAGTTCTTGAGACGTTTTATGTTTAGACTCTGCTTCTTTTGGGATGCAATGTAGGCTTTATTTAAATATTAGATTCTGGCGTGTTACGTGCTACAATCACGATCTGATTATAAGGAATGCCGTAGTGGGGTACGCCGGATTAATCAAGACCACCTGTGGTTCTTTAACGTGGAGCCAATGGATGCTACAGGAGCGTTCTTGCATTTCCCTTCCATCGTAACGCGGCTGCTGTGGACGAGATTTGATCCGCGGACCCCTTGCTTAGCAGAGTAACGGCCGGCAAAGCGATTAAGCAAACACGGCGGGTTTTCTGTAATCACTTACCTAGCCAATATTTCACGCTGTCGAATCCTACGATGTATCGGCGACATAATGCAGGTTCATGAGGGCGTTTCTATAGCCAATGTAATTAAATGGCTATCATGTTGCGCTGCTAAACTCTAGGTCCTGGGTTCGATGCCGCCCGTGGCGGCCGCATTTCGGCCGTGACGAAATACGGAAACGCTAGTGTGTTCCGATTTAGGTGCACGTTAAAGATCACCAGGTGGCCGAAATTACTCTCTAGTGTCGCCCATCACGGCGTCCCTCATAATTAGATATCGGGGTGCCGGCACGTGAAACCCCAGAATTTAATTTACGTTTTGATCACGGCAGATGCTAAATCGCAGCCCACAGGTACATCATCATGGGGGCACCTATCTTCACTTTTCTAGGGACCCACCTGCTATCACAGAAAATGCCTTTTTTTTTCGAACAGAACTCCTATTTTCCCGGATCCCAACGCTAAAGAAACAGGATACGTCGCAAACGGCCCATCAAGTGGCCTGCAGGCATTACGAAGCTCCGCCTCCAAAGTGAAAAAAAAGTGTTCACACAAACCATAGGCATCACCCCTAAGCCGGAACGTGTAGAGGGAAGGCGAATACACAAAACACCATGTCTCGACAATGACAGCGAGTGAATCAATACCGTAGATTATTTTCTACCCGGAAATTGCCTTCGCCGCTGGAACGCGGCCATCAGAAAGACTGGATGTAGTAAGTAAAATGCGGTCACACTGATTAGTGGCAGGCTTTTTGTCAATCGAGCGATGAAAGAGGTCCGATCATATGGTTGCCACTTCGTGGGAGAACCGTCGAATCTCAGGAGACTGAGCTTCGGTACCCCGATTCATACCCGCTCTTGCGTGCACGGGTAACAGTGGGTTTGCGGAGTAAGTTTGTGCTGACGGTATGTGTGCCTCGTAGCCATTTGCTGCACTGTTTCCAAGCAATGCTAATGGAA
>NC_091827.1:36081600-36139100 GCF_038994185.2 Dermacentor albipictus | reverse complement strand
GAACCACTGTTTAGCCTGGTGAACTGCTGTTGCTTGGCTATATTTGGTTCGGCTAGACGAAGAAACAACTCATGCATTACTGCTTCGCCTTCAAGAGTGGAACGCGACAGCGTTCCCGTCGACCCGCCAAGGGGTGTAAGACAATGGGCTACAGGGCAGCGACTACGCGCCCCGCATTGGACGCGGTGAGCGTTGAGCAAAGCAGCGTTCGGCGCGGCAACGAAATGTGCGCCTGAGCAAGAGACGCACGCCTTAGAAACAGCTCGTTTCTAAGGCAACACCGCATTCACTAGAGGCGCTTTTGTACCGCTTTGAAGCATCGTACTCGTGGCTCAGTGGTAGCGTCTCCGTCCCACACTCCGGAGACCCTGGTTCGATTCCCACCCAGCCCGTCTTGCAAGAGTTGAGCCAAAGCCACTTCTCCTCTGTCGTGACGTCACGGTGTCACGTGGTTTCATGGCGACACCGCCGCGCCTGAGGAGCTGGGTTGAGCTCTCGTAATATGCTTCGCATAAAAACAACTTGCAAGATGGGCTGGGTGGGAATCGAACCCACCCAAGATGGAGAAGCTACTAGAGAGATGGAGAACCCAAGATGGAGAAGCTACCACTCAGACATTTCGTTGCCGCGCCGAACGCTGCGTTGCTCGACGCTCACCGCGTCCGATGCTGGGCGCGTAGTCGCTGCGCCGTAGCCCATTGTCTTACACCCCTTGGCGGGTCGACGGGAACGCTGTCGCGTTCCACTCTTGAAGGCGAAGCTTAAGCGTCCTCCAATGTTTTCGTCTCCCATTGCGCGCTGCTGGTAAGCTATGCAGATTCAACTCGTCCTACGAGCCACCCATAATTCTGAGTGTATATATAGTACGCGAATTTACCCGGCGGAGTCGTGGATCCCGTCGGTAGCGCATGGGGCTTCGTAATCGGCTTGGTGGTCGGCCTCGTGGTAGGCGCAGCGGTTCGCTGCGCAGTCGGCTTCGTGGTAGTCGGCTGCGTAGCTGGTGCGGTGGTCAACAGATATTGAGTCCTCTCAGCTGTAGTGAATACACGCGGTGTTGCCCTCGGCGTGCTTGGCAAATCTGTGCCCGAAGACAAAAGACGCGTGCGTCAGCCATCCATCAATCACGATAACCGAAAAAGAAATCGGATATATCGACAAGGGGGGCAAACGTAGGGTGTTTTATACGGTGTGTTTTATGTTGACGGTAACAGAAAGTAAAGAAAAAAGAACACCCGTGACATGTAGTAATATTCTACTTCTTGAGATAAACTACTCTCAGAGGCAGACATTATTTGTACAAAAATTAATGTAAGTGCATCTTCGTGTAAATAACAACTTTGCAATAAATAACAACCAAATTCCGCCATTCTGTCAAATTCGTAGTTTTTTTTTCAGTTCTCACTGGCCCAGTGGGATATTACGCGGTGTCTCTTATTAGCTCTAAATGCCACCATTATAGACTTTGACAATATAGCCGAATTCGGCAATGTCCGGAGCACGCCAACGCTTCGAATTAGCAGAAGAAAAAATGCTGGAAATTTTCAGAGCGTCTTATACAATTCGTTACTATAGCTTTCTTTTTCTACGGCCTACTTTCCGCTTCGTTTCTAAAGTGACGTATTGGTCGTGGCGTCACGACGCAGCAAGTAGTCACGTGACAGCAGGACGCTGTGGTGCACGGAGGAAGGAAAAAAATAGTGAGGAGAGGCCCCACCGTCATTCTTTGCGAAGCCAATTCGTGACGCCAGGAGTTTGCTCCGCCATCTTGCTGGCGGAGCAAACGCCTATCTTATCTCCTATCTCCTATGTGGGGATGCGCGACTCTCACGCGTCCCCTGATATCTTGTTTTCCCTCATAGGTCTCACAGTGCGGCTTCGCCGCGTGGCCTGGCGCCCGCGGCGGTCGGAGTGGTTGAGGCGCAGTACGAGAGATGGCGCGAGTGTTGCGCTGCGGCGGGGTTACTTGGGCGCAAGGGAGAACACGCTCTCTCTTGGGCGGCGGACCGGTGAACGTGGCGGACGTCCCGCGCGTGCGCCGATACATGCTTCTGCGAGACCGTCTCGCGTGGCCGCCTTCGAGCGCGCCACCGTTCGCGTGACCGTACGCACGAACGACCGGGCGTTGGGATCCAGCGTGGGGCGAACATATTCGCTCGTTATCCTGTCGCGGTGAGTCGGACTTCTAGATTTGTCGCGCGCCCATCGGCATGTTTTGTGGGTAGCAACTGGGCTAGCAGGCATTGATCTATGAAAGGTGCAATAAATGCCCTAGTGATTGTTTGCACTACTGTGTTGTCGTTCCTTTGTCCCAAGAGCACGGGAGAAGACCCCCACACCTATCACCAAGCTCCTATCTCGTTTACGTTTCCCGCCTCCGGCGTGCAACCACGTGCAAACCCTCCGCGCTGCCTGCGCGCGCGCGTGCCATGGCGATCGAACCCCATCGCGATACCGTTGCCAAAGTCACGTCGTCCGAGTAAATTGTGCTCTAGCGTTGACAGAAGTTGGATGTGGTGAACTCGGCAAATTAGACCACGAGGCCGGTCCCTGCCACTTTTGCCGCCTTTTGCGAAAGTAGGGAGTTTTAGCGGGTCCGGTATTCCGCCAAACGCAGGCTGATCGGGCGGAATACCGAGTGAGCGCAGGAGCAATTAAACGTGAGTGGCCTGCCAGCTGGTGGCGCAGAGATGAACCAGAGAAACACATAACTATTACACTGCAGTCTCCACGTGAATTGTGCTTCGCTGCTGGCATAAATTGTCCTGGTCTCCCAGAGACCTAAATGTCTGTGGGAGACCACCTTAAGGCCTGCCCCCGCCATGGTGCGCTCTTGTCTGCTTGCGATAACAATGTTGTCTTGCACGTGTCTTGCACGATCAAGTGTGCGAGAGTATATATTCATAACCTTTCTTTTTGTAATAAACACCAGTTGGAAGTTTCCACTTGTCCTTGTCGCCCCTTTCTGCCCCGTGTCTACTCTTGCGCTATTCACTTCAGGATGGAATACCAATTATCCCGGTCTCACGCCCTGCTTCAATAAATTTTCGACGGTGGCGTAATTCGAAAATTTACGCTAGCAACTAAGTAGGCGTGGATACGCCTGTTTGCTGCAGCATCAGTTTTGTGCTCTTGTGGTTGAGCTCCGTACCACCATTCGGCTGCACCGTTCTAACCGCTCACGTTTGCGCCTCCGCGCCCATCCGGCAAAACGCCCAGTTCCCCTGCGTTTAGCGGAATGCCGAACACGCTAAAACTATCCAATAAATCTGCGCATGCTCACTGTACAGGAAGAGAACGCAAGCGATGACCGGCAACACATTTTTCGCACACGAAGACACATCGACCTATGGATAGTTTACCTCACTTTACGATAACAAACGCGCATGCCGGTCGTGGCTTGAGGCATCGTTGTGCCATGTCGAACAAGTTTCGGGTGGCCGCCCGTGCACCGTGGAGATGTGACGAGCGGAGATGTGACGAGGGTGCGCTTGCAGTCCTGGGGTCGGTCGGCGAAAACGTGTACGGAGGGGCTTTAGCCACGACATGCACCTTCAGGGGACAAAAACTTAAACTGTGTCATAGAAAATATATCATAGTAAATGATTTGTGGCGATCTGGAGGGTGTTCCTGCACGTTCCTAAGGTTTCGCGGTCCAGGACATTCATCGAACGCGAAAAAAAGAAAGCATAACAATGTCTCGCCGGCACTCTTTCGACGAACCCCGAGTGACGATGGAGGGCAACCCACCATGATGGGGTTCGGTGAAGTCGGTCCGCTCCAGAGTTGAAGATTCCGCTGGAGTCGTGGCTTCCTCCAACGGCTCGTGAGGCAGAGTGGCGCGTACGGGTGGCGGTGGCAGGTTATTCGCCGGTTTCACGCCCGGCACAGTGACACCCGACGTGGCGTTTCTCGAAGTCGCGTTCACGGCGTCTTCGTCCTCGTCTTCACATGCGTCGCGCCAGAAGGGCGGGACAGGTCACCGCCTGCATTTCGCGAGGAAGACAAAAGCCACCGGGGACGAGCAGCGACGACCATGTCGCCTGTGCGTTCTGAACCGTAATCGTGCGCGTAGTACCTCACACAACACGGAGAGCGGCAATTGGGGACCCCGATCAATTTACGCGTCGAGGTTCAGTGCACTGCAGCTCACGCTCAGTGAAAGGTGCGCGAAATATCAATCGTTCCAAGGAACGGAGGAGCGCCCCTAAGAAAGGGTAACAAAAAAATCGCGAGCGATACATGTGGATTTCAATCGCACAACGAGCATTTACTTTAGGCTGCAGCACCGCAGCTTACGCATGTAATCTTGTTTACGCGTTGCCTTGGCTACAAAGCTGACCATGCGTAAACCCCTACACCACCTGAACGGGAGAGCGAATGGTAATACGGTCGACTCCTGTTAGTTCGACTCTTGCAGGTTTGCAAGATGTGGTCGAATTATCCGTAAGGTCGAATTAACGAACGGCGGCAAAATGAACGAGTTCAAATATTGTTTTGGTACCTAAAACTAGCTTTTACTGTATTTGTGCTTCTTGCTCCAGAAGTTCTGCTTAACCGTCATGCGGTGACGCGTACCTAAATGTTTAAACGCTACCTCAGCTTTGGACTTAAAGGAGAGGTAAAGTACTTAAAGTTCTGGAAAAGTAACACAGAAGTACAGTAAAACAGCTTCACACCTAGAGAAGCAGCAGCACCGTCTTCTCAATTTCTTGCACTTTCAAGCCTTAGCAACCGCTGCACGCATGAGGGAACGCCGGCGTGGTTCCAACCAACCGAAGAGGCACGCTCTCGCGTTCGAACTAAAGGAGCCGTTTTCCGACGGCGATTTATTATTCCTCGCCGGAACATTCCAGTGCGTTCGAATTAAGCGAAAAGTCGAAATAGCGGAGATTGAATTAACGAGAGTCGACTGTAAATTAATGTTCGGCCAAGCTCTCAGCTAGATTCTGGAACACGCAGATAATACAGCTATAGCGCAGAAAAATGAAGGACGCCGAGAGATTAACAGAGGGCAGAGATCGTGAGGAGCGGCCATGCATGCATTGTCTCCCAACGACAGACATTCCCCACGTACCTCACTCACATGCAAGGGTTGGCGCGCGACTGACCACTTGAGACACTTTGCGTGCATTCTCGGGCTTCTTTCAGGCTCAGAAAAAACGCTTTTGTGTGGCGTGTGTTAGGCAACAGAAAGCTGGATCGGGAATTCTTCATGTTGCTCTGCAATTTTCTCATTGACACTTTTCATCTAATTATAATATGTGAGAAGTTGATTACCTAATTAGGACTAACTATGTAATTAGCCGGAATGCAAAAAAAAAATTCGAGCATCTCCGAGTGAAGGCAAAAAACACTGCCTGAATTGGTTCTGCCCAGCTACGTGGCATTTGCATATTTTAACGTATCGGTGCATGAATAGTTGGGACACCCTGCCTATGAAGTCTATAGACCATATATACTGTTGTGTCCAGCTGCATGTATAGTAATGAACTCCCATTTAAGTTCTCTCGAGAGAGAGGAATACGTGGCGAATGCTGAACTAGCTCACGTGTGGTAAACACGATAGATCGCCGCTATTAAGCGGCAGGCCAGTGTAATGCAGCAAAGTTAGACAAAGGTGCTTTCAAATGCTCTGCTATCTCACGACAGCCCTTCACCTTCGTATCGCATACGTAATACTTCTTACCGTTGCTACTACCACCAGCGAGGACAAAGACGATCAGTGCGAGTACGGCCATGAACATGATGCAGAAGATCAAGGCGATGATGGCTACCTTGAAGTCGGAGTCCCTGCAGGGCCGTGACACCTTCCTTACTAACAAATTTAGGCTTCTCAGGCGGTTTCTCTTTGTCTTTCTTTATAGCCATATCCGAAAATCTTGAATATAGACTATGTGTCTACCCTCGGCGTAATAATAGAAAATGTGGGGAGAGGGGGGGCAGTGTATTGCAGTGTTGGTTAGGGTATTTACACGAACGTTGCTTGTAACCGGTGTTAGTTCTTGCACTGAATAAGCTTTAAGTTCGGCCCAACTAACATTTTGGTGACTACTGCTCTGCACGATATATTACAGCGAGGAAATAAAAACGAGGACAAACAAACACAAATCGATAGCATGGCGCTCATTATTTCGACATGGTCTTTTTTTTATCCCCGCTTTTTTTTTCTTCTCATAGCACTTACGCCGGTAGGACTGATCATACGGGCACTGGTACGTTGTAAACCCATTTGAGGGCGCTTCTGTGTGGTACACGAGGCGTGTGGGCGCCCGCTGACTTCGCATTTATTGTTTTTCCTTTTTGCGTACAACAGCGTCGAAGCGCGACAAAGGAAAAAAAAAACGAAAGAAAAATAAAGGAAACGTTACGAGCTGCAAGTGTTTTCGAATGCCGATTCGAACTTACGTCACGAGACCAGTAATTAATGAATTGGCTAAGCAGTTTGGGCCTATAGTTTGATAGTTAAACACGACAAGATTACTCCAACTTGCGCAGGTCAAGTGCTAAGAGAACACCGTTGGTCCCGCTCTCTTATCGCTCTTATTTCATGGAGCTTCTTTTTCAAAGATTTAACCCATGTTAGCTGCGACACCCTGCATAATGTCTTCCGCGAGTTCGTTGCCATGGGAATGAGAGGATAAGGGCGCAGTCCCGGGCTACGCTACATAGATTGTGGCTGGCGCAAATCTTCCGAGCCGTGTTATTTTGTAATGGCAGAATAACGCCGCGATATTCCAAGTTCAGCCAAGGAGCAAAGGGCGTTACGAAAACGGCAAGTCGTCATTCCGGTAATAACCGCGCCTTCCGAACGACTGTGGGACGTAGTGTAGGCCACGTCGGATGACTCTCATTTGCATGGAAAGCGTAGTGAATGCAGCTGCGAGGATACTTACTCGTCATCTCCTGAAGTCAAGACAGAAAGGCAGTCATGTAGCGCACGGAAACGATGGGCCGGTGAACAAGTTACATCAAAATCGGTGCTGCTTCGGTGCGAGCTTGCTTTGCTTCTTTTCTTATCGCCACTTAAGCACCGTCCTTTTGAATGCCATAGCATTTATCTGCATACTTCACAGGGACTGATAAACGAACGAGAGTGCACAGTTATTGGTTTATCACTTGTAGGAATATCCTACACACCCCGTAGCACTTCCCCTGTTTGCTCGTGTGTAAAGCGTACAGGAACAAACATGGTTACGGTATAGGGCATGTAGGATATTCAAACAGGGCTATAGGAGGAAAGTGGGGAGTGTTTAATGCCTGACGTCAATAGCTTGTAAGACGCATTGGCGTTCTAGGTGGTGTTGAATGGCGTCATTCGGAAGCCGGACCAGATGGGGGGGAGGAGTTTCAATCAGGATTTCCGTTTCAGTCGGGATTAATAAACCGCATTGAGAAGACACAGAGAAAATCTGCAAGGTTCATTCTTTCCCGGTATTATCGCACTGACTCAGTTTCCGAAATGCTTCGGTTGCTTGATTTGACTCCACTGGCTCAACGGCGGAAGTTGGCTAGACTTAACTTTCTTTTTTTTATCAAAAGGCTACTTCAATATTGAAACCGCACCCTATCTTGCTCCCAGGCAGGCTAGAAACGTCAGGTCAAGCAATCATTGCATGTTTTCAATTCCAAAAGCATATCTGGACATGTACGCTTAATAATTTTTTTCCGCGAACGATTAAGGAGTGGAACAGTTTGCCGGTGTCTGTTTTGCACTCAAGTAGCATAAAAATCTTTCAGGAACGCGTTAAAAACCTTTTATGAGATTGAATTTTAGTTCCGTCGTGCAAACCTTGTCGCACTATTCTAGACATAGATACGACAGTCTTTCTTTTATGCTGTTTCCGATTTCACTGCCACAATGTTACAAACATCCATTCCTTAGCCAGAAGATTGTATTTGTATTTGGTTATTTGTTTTGCATTGTATTTCCAACATTCATTGCTTCATGTCCTATTTGCGTTTGTAAAGTGTTTACATTTTTTTACGCTATGTGCAAATTTGTTGTACCCACCCAGTTACGGCCAAGACGGCCAACAGTATTTGAAAATAAAATAAAAAAAATGGAAAGGAAGGAGGGGAAGGCGATCGAAGAGATGATGCGAGGGAAGGTGGAGGTGCGGATTTGAAAGGAGACATCGCAGCCTCCATACCGCGCAGTTAGGTCTTACCGGCGCCATATTGGTTTTTCGTCCACTTTCATTTTCCTTTAACTTATCACTCCTACGTTTCAACAAAAACAACAACAATTCCTCCTATGCATTCTCTGGCTTCAGTTCAGGCGGGCTTCATATTGTGACAAACAAAAAGCGGGCCCCTCGTTTTGTCGAATCTTCTCGTTTATATATTTATATGTATAGACATGCCGGCTGCTGTGCTGCCTGGAGGCGTAAATTTACATGGCATAAATGACGTTTCAAAAGATTACCGCTGCTGCACTTACCCGCCGACTGGACGTAGTCAATGCCTGAAAAAAATTAAGGCAAGTTTTAGCCGCTGCGCAGGCGCTATCAGCGGTCAGCATTCGATCGTGTAAACTATGTGTGCCTAACGAACAACGTAGCGGAGGTCCTGGATTAGTTTCGTTTCACCCGGACTCCTAAAGCGGACTGAACACACATCGACGAAGGAAGGCAAGGCAAAGGGCATAACTCCCTGACATCGGCCCTACCAGCCATGCACTGTTAGCCATAGCGGATGCAATGAGCATAGAAGTATTACTGTAGCAGACAGGCGCGCATAAATAATATCAGATAAAGCACGTTACACACATAGCGTAAACCACGTGATGCTCGAGGACTATATCAGCGCAATTTTAATCTAGTCCACAATATGACATTACCATTTAAGTGATCGATCTGCTATATGTTAATGGACCGATACGAGGTAATCATTTCTTTCTTTTTTGTCTGACGCATACTGCCTTCTTTACTGCAACAAACCCGTTTCATATTATGTTTGAACCTTTGTTGAATTTCGACGTCAGCCTTTGCGTAGAATTTCATTCAGCTAAGGAATAACGGCGTGGCATAAGGGCTGTGAATATATTGAAGTACTTGTGTTCTAAAATTAAAGAAAAGGGAAGATATCCCGGATGACGTGTTGCATTTGCACGCGAAACCCTGTAATGCCCAAAACACATTTCTACATCAAGATAAATGAGAAAAGCTCGCGCCCTTTTATTTCTGGTCATGAGCAATTGAGTCTGTGCAAAATAATGCAATCTTATTGGAGTTATAGCTTAATTAGCACAGGCTCTCTCTAGCGTATCAATGACGCTCGCCTACGAATAAATTTCGCTTTGGCTAAGCTGATCATAAATGAGCAGCGGGAAGCAAATGTGACAAAGCAGCAGGGCTGATAATTGTCAATTTTTTTTCACTAAGAGCTTTTAAATAGCGCCCAAACGGAAGACACGGGGTGGTTAGCGGATATGACAGAAATCACGGACCATGGCCTCAGAGATTAGTTTGTTACGAAAAATTAACTAGAGGCAACTCTGGCGCTGCGATCTTTCAGCTACTGAAGTAATCGTAGATAGTAGGTGGATTTGTCTAATCTTCGTGCTTGTGGATTCGGACGTTCTGGAGACCCTATTTATTACGCTTTATCTTTCTGTTATATATTTTTTCTAAATGTAAGAAGCTAATAGGTGGAGCCGAACTCCACGGCAACTCCCAAATGGCCTCTTTGCTGTTGCGAATGAGTGATTTACGAGTTCAGCAAGATTTACAGGGACCATACAACACCTTTTTTTTGTTCGAGATCTGTTCCGGCCAAGCGTGTCAACGAAGTAAAAGCAAGAATACCTATGGCGAACAACTTAGAGAAATGAATAGCGGAAACTTCGACATACAAGCAAAATGAGAGCTGCCCTATAGATTGCAATTTTTGCTGCCCTAGATGCCACATTTCCGACCCACATGACGTAAAACTGCGGCGCCCAATAGAAGTAGGCATTGACGTTACGTAGTGGAAGTTGACGCGAGTTGATAGCGTCGTTTCCATCATCATAAAAACTTTCCCGTGGAGGTCGTGATAACTAAGCGATACTTAAAAATACTTGTAAAACGCAACGTCGTGTTTACTTTTCTTTTTCGCAGTGGTCGCAATATCTACCGAACGTATATATCGCGTACTACGTTTTTCTAACCAGCGATCACCATTCCGCAGAAGAAAACGTCATGTCCTTTGCACGAAGCATATGAAATCGGCGTCGTGATAATACTATCCGTGTGAAGCATTGACGACAGCCTGCTTACTTCTAAGCTGGCAGCTTCGAGCAATGTCAAGGATCGATTTCGGAAGAAGGCTCTGCGACTTGGTGTTACCTCGCGCGGAGAAAAACGAAGAAAAAAAAAAGAAGGCTAAGAAAAGTCCACATTATCGCTGCATTACTTTGCACGTGCGGACTCAAGAAAAACGCAGCATAGCTTACATTAAGCGCATGCAAGAAAGCGTGAATACATGCTCTCGTGTGCGACAGGCGACCCTCGCTTACGGAGTTTCCGTTCCAGGCATTCTGCTCAGCCGCCAACTTGTCTGGACCAACAAAGTAGCCTGAATAGCTTTCTCTTCAGTTCGAAGCTGTACTAGCGAATTCGTCTTTATTTTTTTTTTGTCGGCGTCGTCATAATCGGAACGATACATAAGACGGTCGCTCTCCTCTTTGCTATCCGCTTAGCTGGGTACAACGAGTATTTAGATACAACCTCAAACGGGTGCCACCCAACAAACAACAAACAAGCGCACTGGGTCCCTTTATTATTCCTCACCAGTTTCCCTTTGACGCGACCGCCTGCGGAGCAATAGTTTCTACACGCATTGAATATTGCGGTTATATTTAATAGCTACAAAATATTGGCGCCTAAACTTACTAGGTACCATCGGCATGCCAGGTGCGAGTAGTGAGCTGTTATCTGCGGCCGAAAAAGCAGCAAAAGAGTGGTGGACCGGTGGTCCGTCCTCTGAAAAAAAAAAAAAAACAGTCAAGTTCAAAGCAAACCAAAGCGCAACCGCTGAGTTTTCGTTTTGCTTATTTGGTTCCTTAGACAGTGCGTAAGATGATCTTGCGAGGCTAAAGGCAAAATCGCCTGACGAGGCCTCGGCCCCCTTTACAGACGCGCACATGCAACACAGTTACGTGTATTTGATTGTGCACGTGCATTCACTCGAGCAAACAAGACACACTACCGTAAAAGGTCTTACTCAGCAGTTCAGAAGCACAAGAAACGTTACAGATGAACAGGCATTGAAGCAAAATTAAGTTATGGGGTTTGACATGCCAAAACCGCGATCCGATTACGAGGTACGCAGTATAGTGGAAGACTCCGGCATATTTCGGATCACCCGAGGTTCTTTGGCGTGCACCTAAATATAAGTACAAGAGGGTTTTCACATTTCACCCCATCGAAACGCGGCCGCCGTGGCCGGGATTCAATCCCACGACCTCGTGCTTAGCAGCGCAACAGCATAACAACTAAGCAAGCACGGCGGGAAACAAGCGCTGCCCTTACGCAGCTTAAACCCTAACTGCAACGAAACTTCGCTGTGACTAAATTTGTTACACATGAGCAGTGTAATACCCCTAAACCAATCTTGCTGAAGGCACAGGGGGGGGGGGAGGGGGGGGTCAGTTGCATATATTTAGTTTTTATCGAAATCGGTAATAACCTATGTTTGTGCCCACAGTAGCGTGATGACCTCTTGCAGCGATACCAAATTACGCCTGGCTTGTGCTACCCTATTCCCAGCTGCGCTTGCAAATTCCCTAATTTCATCACTCCACCTAAATTTCATGCCATTCTCGACTGCGCTTCCCTTTTCTTGGCAGCCTTTCTGGAACTCTAATGAACCACCGGTTATCTGCCCTGAGCATTATATGGGCAGCGCTGCTTTATTTTTCCTCCCAATGTCAACTAGAATATTGGCTACCACCGTTTGCTTTCTGGTCAACACAACTCTCTTCCCGTGTCTTAACGTAACACATAACATTTTTCTTTCCATCGCTTGCTGCGCCACCCTTAACTTGTTCTCATGCTTTTTCATTAACCTCTAAGTTTCTGCCCCATGTGTTAGTACGGGTAGAATGCCATGATTGTATACACTTTTCAACGACAGCGGTAAGCTGCTGGTCATGATTTGGCAGTGCTTCCGTATGCGTTTTAACCTTATTTATTCTCCTGAAAATTTCCTTATCGTGATCAGGATCCCTTGCGAGTTATTGACCTTGATAGACGAACTCCTGCACAGACTCTAGAGGCTCACTGTAGATCACGAATTTTTGCTTGCTTGAGTTTTTTGCTTGATCACGAATCATGCCAGAGTATTGAACATTATCTTTTACTTCTGAATATTAACAATCCAACCGTTCTTTTACGTTTTCTCAATTGAGTTTTTCAATAATTTGCCGCAATTCATGCGCATCATTGCTGAACAAGAAAATGTCACCTGCAAACCGAAGGTTGCTGATATATTCACCGTTGATCCTTACTCCTAATCATTCCAAGTATAACAGCTTCAATACTTCTTGAATACTGGCTGATGCAGTCTTGCGGAATATATAACTTGGACCACTGGGTATAAGCAGTAAAGCATGGGGCACGGGGTATGTGAATATGCTTGGGTAATCCTTCAGGATGGGTATCTACCACTGGGCCCGAACAGACACAGGCAAACAGAGCAGGAGGAAAGAAGTGATGAAGCAAGCAACAGGAATTGAAGCAGTCCGCTACACCGAAGGGAAGAAAGAAGCCTGCATCAAAGGTAGCCGATGTACGGGGAATGAAGTAGAGGGAACGAAATGAGACCAGACCGTGCAAAAAGGAGTAAAGCGAAGACAGAGCGACAGAAAGCTGAGCTAGTTGGTAAGGATTACTTATGCAAAAAAGAGGTGAGGCGTGCAGACAGGACACAAGAGTCGAGAAGTGGACAACACGAACGAGATCGTGTTATCGTGTTGTCCACTTCTCAACTCTTGTGTCCTGTCTGCACACCTCACCTCTCTTTTTTGCATTATGGAAGCGAAGACGTTTCGGTAACATATCGTCCTGCGACCAGAAGAGAGCGCAGTGAGTAATCACTTTTCAAGTCAACTAGAGTTGAAAAGCGTAGCGTTAGAGAGAGAGAGAGAGGAAGAGAAAGATTTTGAAGAGGAAGAGGTGCTATTTGCAGTAGGTAGCGCACTGACATGTTGCAGAAGTGAGCCCCCTCTCATTAAAAAAAAAATTAAATACGAAGGTTTAGATATTGAGTGCACGTGCACAAATGAGGCGTCTCCTCACGTTTTTCATGGTAAAACCTACTTTTCTTTGCGCACCCACAGATGCCAAGGTGCAACGTCACGTGATCGATTGGCATGTTAGTGCAGCATCCTGGGTTTTCGCGTGATCTCGCACTATCCTAAACGCACTTTACTGACCAGTGCTTTTTACTTGTCGTGAGAGAACATAACGGCCCACATCAAATTCTAGCGTCAACTTGCTCGAAAATTCTTGTCGGACCATTTCGCCCTCATTATTATCTGGCATGAATACTTTACGTAGTCATTTGAAATTTAATTTACAAATGATTGAGCGGAGCAAGCAGCAAGTACAAAGAGTTGCAAGAGGATGTGTTACCATGGCAGTATCAGGATTATCATTGTACTAACGATCAAGGAGGATCAAGGTGCGAACGCTTAAGACAGGATTTTGAGGCAATGCGATCAATTTGGAGGCATTCATAACGAGGATGTGCTACGAAAAACAATATTGTTTCTGTGAAAGGTCCTCCCGGGAAAACAACAAGTGGAACGTCAAGGCGCACAGCCGCTGGTTTCTATTCGGATATTCCCACGCAGAGACTATTTCCAGGATTTAGAGTGAAGGTGCACTGGGCACAGGATGCTGCTTGATAAATTTGTTTATTGCCTGAATCGACAATCATTGTACGCACAAAGTAGTTATTTATGGTTGGTTATGCAAATTCAACGTCCGAAAGCGCTAAGACTGTGCTGCCAAAGACAAATGTCTTCACTTTTCCTCTGCGACGTTCTCGAGAAAAGTCTCGAGATCCATATATGTGTATGGATCAACGAGAAAAGGGTGAATTCACCCAGGAACCCAGTTTTCGTTACCCACAACCATATGAAGCCAACAGATAATGAAGCGAAGTTAAGCATAGGAGCAATTATTTGTTGGTTTACTTGAACTGCATAAATGATTAGGTAAAGGGAACTGACAGTGGACGGCAAAATAATCTTGCCGCCGAGTGAAGCAAACCCACATGCACTCCGCATTGCACGTGGATGCGTTGCTGTGCCGACTGAGCTACGACAGCAGCTGTTCCCACGTCCACATTCTTGAATATTTGTCTATGTGTACGGGAGTGTCAGCCAGCGCCACACATGGCCGTGGTGGCGGATGCTGTCATTGTAGAGACCTTTAGCGTGTCCGCTATTCCGGCTAACCGGGGCGGTTTGGGTGGATTACCGGATTGTCGGACGCGTAAACGTGAGCGGCCAGATTGGTGACGGCAGCTGGTGGTGCAAAGGTCAACGACCTAAACACACAGCCAATTACTACATTCTTCTTAGCTGGGGTGTAAGTTTTCGAGAGCGGCATAGTTGTGAACGCAATTACGCCGCTGTTGAAAATTTGTATCAGCAGCGAAGCAGAATAAAGTAGGTTACTGCAATTTTAGCTCTGTGTTTCTCTGATTGAGCTCTACAATACCAGACGGCAGCACCGCTCCGACCGCTCACGTTTACACCCCCGACCATCCGGTAATCCGCACCAACCGCCCCGGTTTGCCGGAATAGCGGACACGCTAAAGGTCTCTAATATCTGTTGGATTAAGAAAAAAACATTCTGGGTCTTTTCGTGCCAAGACTAACTCTTTAACATGCACCTAAACGATAGCACACGAGCGTTTCTGCATTCCGCCATGATCGAAATGCTGTCAGAGACAACAGCCACCCAAACGACTGGTATACGCACTGAGCCATTTCTGCACACCTAAGTACAGTGAGAAGTTGCCCAATTCGCTTACAGAAACGTAACTACACTTACCCATTGCCAACCTTTCCGCGAGGCTGGGTCGTCGATGCCCGTCCATCGCGGCAAGAGGGAACTATTTCTCGTTGTTCGATCTGGGAACAATCTGAAATACGATAAGCCGCCATCAAGTCTGATTGCACGTTATCAAAGCACACCACACCGATACACAGCATGAAAATGTTCGTGTGCCCCGCTTTGACCAACTGCCCACCTAACTAAACATTTACACAAGCGTCGTATGCGAAGAGAGGCACACATTCCAGAGATAGGAAGGAAGTTAGATAGATAGATAGATAGATAGATAGATAGATAGATAGATAGATAGATAGATAGATAGATAGATAGATAGATAGTTAGATAGATAGATAGATAGATAGATAGATAGATAGATAGATAGATAGATAGATAGATAGATAGATAGATAGATAGATAGATAGATAGATAGATAGATAGATAGATAGATAGATAGATAGATAGATAGATAGATAGATATGGCATAGATACGCAGGGGCGGCCACAAGCACCGTAGCGGAGGACTCCGGGCTGATTCTGATCACTCGGGTTTCACAAGCGTACAACCAACGCGGTGCGCGCACATTTATGAATTTGGCCCCTCGCCTCACCAAGCTGTGGCCACCAGGAACGGGAATCGAACCGGTGACCTCGTGCTTAGCAGCAATACGCCACAGTCACCAAGCCTTCGCGGGGTCATCTAAAGAAAACATTTCGGCGTTCTATATTTACTATGCTGACACAGTAATCGATATTGGTCCCGAGCTAAACCGGTCGCTGTAAACGTACAGCGCATAACGCTGAAACAAAGTAACGTACGCTTCGCAGCTCCTGGTACTTGCTCGTCGATGCGACTTGTATAGTTGGCACGCGAAACATGTGCCTATGGCAAGGCCTAAATGAAGAACTTGGCGGTTGAGCTATGCGGTCAGCCGAAAGGTTAGGCTAGCAAAATACTCTCGACCCGTAGGCTTCTTCTTCTTCTTCCCCGGCTCGTGAAAACCAGATATTATCGAGTGCGCCACCTTTGCGTGACAGTCATGATGATGATAACAGCCACGACCATTTCAAAGGCTGTAGGGCAAACTCATTTCCTGGAATTCGCCGTTAATCAGGCGGTGATCGAAGCTCATTGGGCGGAACAACTAATAAAGCCATATTAACGAAAATTTTGGCAGAAACCATAGATGATTGCCAAAGCTGGTAAGAGCTTTGTTACTTGAACTCCTGGGTCCAAGCCATCCCACGGTTCACAGAAAGCATCACGCGCGCAATTTGATTATAGAAGTGTGTTTCGTTAGGGAATCGGGTGACGAAAATAAAGAAACTTACATAATATCGGCACGTCGAGAAATAGCTGGATAACATTTATTTTGAAAGCCATTGTTTGTCCAGGGAAACATTGAATAAAAATGATAGTTTACTGCTTTCGCTTGACCCCAATCTAAAGCGAACCTTCGAAGATCACACAGAAACGTTCATGGGTAAACTGCTGCACTATTACGTTTGAATTTAAATGTGCCAATATGCGAAAGAGAGAAATCGAAAACTCGAGGGCGAAGCTAAACACTTAGAAATAGGTATAAACTGTTGTACAATGGCGCTTGGCCACCATTGGCGCGGGAGCGTTTGTGTTCATTTACAGTATGCTGTTCTCAGTCGCTGTGTCGCTATTTCCAGGTCACTTATTTTCATTGTGCAGTATAACCTTGAACATTAATTCAATCGACGCGATCAGGCTCATCGTGCTCTCCCTGCTTTTCTAGAATTAACTAATTTAGGTTCGCGTTGATAGCTTATTACAATTTTCGAATGACGATACCTCCGACACGATGTGTTTTTAACATTATTTAGTACTGCGTGACCTGGAGTGACCGGCCCTACTGTGTGCGTCCTGTGCTGTGTAGGACCTGTGCTGTGTGTGTTCTACTTCATTTATGAGGTTTGTCATCTTGTTCTCTTTTTCCCTTTTCCTCCCCTCCTTCCTATCTTCAATTTCTAGGTTTATGTCACCTCTTGTCTAAAGAGTAGCCAGCAGTTGTGTCCCTTGCGGCGGCAGTTGCCAGCCTTCTCCTCGCTTTCCCTTTCCCGCCATGTGTATATATGTATATGCGTTTTCGCAACAAATAATATTGATTCAATTTCTAGCGTATTCAAGGTGTTTCTACAATGTCTACAAGTTAAGTATGACGTTAGCAATAAAATTGTTTGGTTCCCAATTTTTAAAGACCTTTTCTCTTACGTTCTTCAGTAAAGTCAATAAATAATAAAGAAAGCTGACCGCGTAATTCAGCACAATTTTATTACAGCTCCTGCGTAAGGTAGCTTTGCCCATAATCTGAATACTACGCACAATGGCGTGAAATCCAAATATATTTTACACTGTACACTCAGTCGAAGGAATTTTCGAACTTCCGGAAAAAAATACACGCGCGTTGTTTCTTAATCGTAAATCAATCAGTTGGTAGAGCATCACACGCGTAATGAGAAGACTTGAGAACGTTCCCCACCTGCGGCAATTTGCTTTTTTTCATCCACTTTCAGTTCCATGAATTCATAATTTCTTTATTTCATTTAGTAAGTAGAAGTAATTGTCCCCTGTGTTGTTCTTGGTGTCCTTATTTGTTGGCTTCATATGATATGGTTATTAAAGATTGGGTCCCTCGTCGTTAACCCCCTTTCATCTCGTTCATTACATAACGAGGGTATCGAATCCGGCAACATTGATGCTTTCAGGTAGCACGTGTGAGTTTATTGAACAGTTTCCTTCACCCATAAAGATCACATACTCATGACGCCTGTCGCAGACAGGATGTTCCACATCCGCCGCAGAGGTTTGTGAGTGGTGGCGCTGGCTAACACTCTTAGGCTTAGCTCCAGTAGTAACATAAATACCCCAGAGAGTGGATGGGAAGACGGCGCCGCGTTAGCTCAACTGGTAGAGCATCGCACGCATAATGCGAAGACGTGGGATCGTTCTCGACCTGCGGCAACTTGTTTTAGAGCGCAGCTCTTTGGCGTCCGTTCCTGGGTTTCGCGTCGTCGTCGGCGTTGTCGTCGGCGTTGTCGTCGGCCTCGTAACCAGCTCCGCCCCCTTTCATCCCCCCAGCGCTAGCAGCGACCGACTGATACCGCTGGATGCCGCTGACGCCGCTAGAAAGTCAAGATAACGTGACTGCATAGAACACCGTCGCCGCCATGCAGAAAGAGGAGGAAAGGGTCCCCCCCCCCCCTGGTTCTTAGCGCTGCGGAAGCGAGGGTATCATATTGTTTGTGTCGGCATCGGCGGCGTTGTCCCTGAAACCAACTCCGCAGCTGGGGTTGACTCACTATCGGCGTCAGCGGAATCAGTCAGTCGCTGCTATCTCTTCCCTCCTCCCTTTATCGTGTTGTCCGCTTGCTGCGCGCGCTTCTGCCCCCATCGTTTGCCGCTGGGTGTACACGCCGCCCCCCTCCCCCCTCTTCCTGCGAGTCTCCGGTTGTCAAAGCGCCGGCTCGAACTTTGAAGTTGGCGAACTGTGCGCCGCAAAATTGCCCAACGGCTTGCTGGTAGTAGCTGCCTACTTCGCCCCTACCGCACTCACGAAAGACGTCGTGCACTTCCTGCAACTCGCATTAACCGGCCATCGATCCACACCGATGTTAGTAGTGGGGGACTTTAATGTTGACATAAAGACATACAGCAATTTCCTAACACTTATGCGGGAGAACATCCCGTTCCTCTCGCTCTTAACGCGTCCGACGGCTGTGACAACCTCGCGAGGCACTTGTATAGATCTCGTCTTTGAGAATCAAGCATTGGTGTACCAAGTCGAACATATATCAGTCTATTTCTCCGACCACAAACCTTCCTTCATGACTGTCAAGAACTGTTAGTGGAGTCTTTGTTAAAGGAATACGTGTGAAAAATAAAAAAAAAATTCTGTGATAGCGCATACATGTGTTGCTCGATTTCTTTGCCTCAATCTATCGAAAAGGTGAAACAGCTTATTTGCTGCGCTCAAATTTCGCATTAGGAAGTAACGTAATCGTCGGTAATTTTTTTTTCATTCACTTATAATTTCTTTATTTCAATTAGAAAACATAAGTAATTTTCCCTGTGTTGTCCTTTGTGCCTTTGTTTGTTGGCTTCTTATCACATGATTAGTAAAAATGTCATGTACGTATGTATCCCCGCTCTAGACAAGCAAAGTCTGGCTGTCGGGCTTGCCCGCGACCGGGCCCGCGGGCTAGACCAGCCGGTCACGACGTAGGGCTAGCCGGGGGCGCGAGGAGTACGCGTCCTCGTCGGACCTGCAATAATGTTTCCTCACTCACTCACTCACTCACTCACTCACTCACTCACTCACTCACTCACTCACTCACTCACTCACTCACTCACTCACTCACTCACTCACTCACTCACTCACTCACTCACTCACTCACTCACTCACTCACTCACTCACTCACTCACTCACTCACTCACTCACTCACTCACTCACTCACTCACTCACTCACTCACTCACTCACTGGATTTAACGACTAATGACTAATGGATTTAATGATTCAAGTTGGTCCAACGGTTGGTTTCATACCCTCAGCACAGACAGCCTGCTGCTCTGACTATTCGACCATGACTATACAGTGACCCAGGTTAGCGGGGAAAACGGTTACATACAAACAACAGACAACCATAGATAGATAGATAGATAGATAGATAGATAGATAGATAGATAGATAGATAGATAGATAGATAGATAGATAGATAGATAGATAGATAGATAGATAGATAGATAGATAGATAGACAGTCCTAGAAAAAGTCCATGAAGTACCCTAAGACTGTGAACGCAATAAAGGAATTCCCAATGCCCCATTGTGGGTACGCACCAAAATCATGAAAGGCCACGACGACAACATGCGGTTAGCTTGGCAGCAGAGGGGTGTCATTAGTGCGCCCTAAACAATAGCAACTCGGACAACTAGAGTAGTCAAGTAATGGTTTTATTCTTATTTCTCTAAATTGTATACACGCTTCTAGTACACTGCTAGAACACGAGATTCATACTCGGTAGCAGTGGTGGCCAAAAGTTTGGTTTTGTTTGCCGTAGGAAGAGGATGAGGCGTTGATCAGGTGAACACACCATGACGTAAAAGATGAGGCGGACGCAGAGACGGACCAATCGATTTTAATTTTACCGATCTCGTAACTTCTATCGCAGTACGCCGCGGCCTACCACAAGAACTTACCCAGGCACTGTCAGGTATTGGGGCTTTCCGCCGGACTTAAAGAAAGTGGACTAGCTCTTCGTTATAGCCTCCTTTGAAGAGCACGAAGTGAAGAAGGACAGTCGAACGTCGAATTGTAGAAACGTGTCCCCGTTTTGTTTATTGCCCGACACCGTGCGATTGGCTGAAAGCAGAAGGGCGCAGGCGAAAGGATGGCGGTTCAGCCGCAATTACTTGGACCCCTGAAGTCCTGGCAGACCCACTTGAGGATGTTGAAAGCGTCGTAGCCACATTTCTTCCTGACGTCCCCAAGGTGGATGTTGAAGAGCATCAGTGCCTTTCGACGACGGATCCGGCCGTAACTCCTGCGTGCCTGGAATATCTGCGTGAAGACAGCGCATCGCTCGGTTTAAGCCAAGTGTTCGCAGTACATTTTCAGTGGCAGTAACCCGCTGCCAAATGTTTAACGCTATTGTTGGACGGCGATTCTCCGATGGGAATATATTCACTTGGCGTGTCTCGGCGTGCATCATAGGATCGCGCAGTGCTCTGTTGGGTCCAGTGTTCAATTCAAAAAAGACGCTGGCCTAATTCCACGCGCGCTTTATTGTGTTTTGTGTTTAACGTTCACCAGCCCATCAGCTCGGTAAATCGAAGATGAGCAGGCCAACGGTGTCACTAACACCACGACGTTGAACACTTTCAGCCCCCTCCCCCCCCCCCCCCCCTAGTCCAGCACCCCGCTCCTTAAACAGTCATTGTAAACTAATCACGTATTCTACAACAACAAAAATCAAAGGCGATTTAGCGGTAAATGCAAGAAACGCTTCAGTATTACGCCTCGCCTCTTTGAGGTCCGGCATTCATGATTTAAAGCACGTTCGCCACGTGTCGAAGTGTTTTATATATAGTCGCACGGTGATGTACACTTTTCACCAGGTTCCCTTGTACTCCTTGGTACCCTTCCCGTCGAGTGGGGCTGTCGGAAAATTCCTTCCTTCCTACAAAGGCCCTTGAAGCGTCTTACGTCAAGCCACCGATGTCGCCTATGAGATCGTCCCCGTCAGCTCCACCATGTCATCTGCCCTCACCTCACCTGATGTTTTTCATATCGCACGGCTAAAACCTTACCACGCTCTTCCTGACGGTCCCGTTTGACACACCAGGAAGGTGCTTTTCCCGCCGGGGGTCGTGTTACGATGAGGCGAAGAAGAGAATGACGACGTTCCTGAAGACGACGAAAAGTGGACACAGCCTGGCTGGACTCTTCTGCCTAGGCGAACGCTTGCTCTTTGAAATCTATTGTAAACAGTTTTATACGCGTGACACGGAGGTCGCAGGGAACAAAGAGGCGGACAGGATAGCTCGAGAGTCCACTAATTACCGAGCGTCCAACGTCGACAGCCTCGAGGAACCTACCCTTGTAGACCGAGAGTACTCGGCTATTTTAGACAATTTCACAGGCAGCAGGAAGCGGTACCCCCCGCCGCACAAGTGCCTTAGCAGGTGTTAGTGCCGATTTACGCTCGAGCCGCCCATCGCCGCGAGCCGCACCGCACGCTTGCGGTCACGTGAAAAATTGCACGTATCCAGCACTTGTGCACAAATTACCATTTACACTATGTGCACAGTGTATACCTTACACATTGTAAACCGAAATTAGTGCACAAGTGTTTGATACGGGCAATCTTTCGCGCGACCGCACGCGTGCGGTGCGGCTTGCGGCGACGGGCGGCTCGAGCGTAAATCGGCCCTTAGGCCGCTCATCTCTCGAACATGCAGAATGGGCGGTGTAGGGCTTCATGATTGTTTAGTATATACTTTCGCAGTGCCGTGAGTTTCCCACGTGTTTTATGAATAGGGACGCGTCCGCTCCCAAGCGCGTCCGGGCAGCAACCGTTTCTGTATTTGAGGGGTCGGACGGCCCGCGTGGGTCCCGGCGCACATCGGCTTTTACCGGGCAACGAGGCGGCCGACGCTCTCGCTAAGGAGGCTCACTCCGATTCCTTCCCCATCGCCACCTCCGTCACCCCTTTCGACGAGACCAAGACGGCGAAAAAAAAAACCGCTTTATGAAGTGGCACCGGAAGTTTTTCAAGTTGCTCTTGAATTTTCTCATTAACACTTTTCATCGAATTAAAATGTCTGAGAAGTTGATTAATTATTAAGACTAATTGTGTACTTAGGCGAATGCAAAAAATAATCTGAGTATCTCCGAGAGAGGGCAAACAACATTACCTTGGCTTTGTCCTGGCATTTGCGTGTATATATATATATATATATATATATATATATATATATATATATATATATATATATATATATATATATATATATATATATATATATATATATATATTGTGACGAAGAAGATCGGCAGGCTGAAAAGCCCCGTTGCCATCGCGTGGCACGTACCCAGTTCGTTCGCTGGCTGCGCCCTACCTGCTGGTGCTGAGTTTGTCGCTGCTGCTCTAGGATAGGATAGGAATAAACTTTATTTGTCCAATGGTTGTTGATGTTGGTGCCCGGGGCTAGACTGCCAGGGGTCCATCGCCCGAGGAAAATCTTTCGAGATCCCAGGCAACGGCCCTGGCCCGCTGGACGGCCCACTCCAGGTCTTCGGGTGTCTCGCTGAGGAGGGCGGCTTGCCATCTCTCAGTGAGGCGCCCCGCTTCAGAGGGTTCTGCTGTTGTATTCCCCCTTCGTCTTTGTCCTTGTTCCACGTGGCGTCGGCATTCCCAAAGCACATGGGCCATATCGGCCCGTTCCTGCTCGCACCACGGGCAGCCGGGCGACGGGTGCAGCGCGGGCCACAGGCGGTGCAGATGGTATGGGTTGGTGAAAGTGCCCGTCTGCAACCGTCTCAGGTCGACCGCCTGGGATCTGTCTAGGCGCCCGTGTGGTTGCGGATATTTTCTTCGTTCTTTCCTATAGTGACCAAGCACCTCAAGGTACGTTGCCGGAAACTCCTTGACATCGCAGTCGGCGTCCTCGTGATCCCCAGCTCCGTCCGCCGCGATTTGTGTTGTATTGGTAACAACAGCGGCCGCGCCAGACGGGGTGGCAGCCGCCGTCGCCGTCACTCCTCCGCTGGGGTCCCGCACAACAACGGCAGCGGCTGCCCTCTGGGTGACCGCGTCGCGGCGGGTAAGCTGCCTCGCGACGAGGTGGGCGCGCTCGTTGTGGTTGGGTGGAGTGTCGTTGCGTCTTCGGCCGTTAGCATTGTTGGTGTCATTATTGTCGTGGCTGTTGTTGTTACTGCCAAGCTCCCCGACGTGCGCGGGAAGCTTTACAATTGGTGGAGGTGCGGGGTAGACCACGGTAGTCACCGGGGCAGCAGGTTGTGGTTGAAGTGGTCCTTCTTCCGGCATTATGAAGACGGCTGCAGTGTCCGATTACGAAGTTCCAGAATTCTGGTTGTAATTCTGGTTGTATATATATATAAGGTGGCCCGTTTGGTTGACCGAAGATATCGTGGGCAACCGAATACCTGACTTCATGAACTCGCGAAAATAGGTTGAAGACGGGAGTGCAGCAGTAACTATATTCAATAATAATAAATAGGTCACAAATGTTAAAGCCTCCCTATTGTTTAAATATACCTTATATGAACCGTAATTTTACCAAATTTAAAGTAGGTATAACGCTAAGTCCTCTCAGGACACTTGGAAACATAGCGGATACCGGCCATATATCATTTTCGAGCACTTAAGAATTTTTTACAACGCCCTTCTGAAACTTGTAAAACTGCCACTTTTGAAACTGTGCCCACATATCGCTCATAAACTTCCCCCAACTTCCTTGAAATGTCGCATTTCTGGCACTTTGAGTTCTTTCACCACGTTGGGCAAACTTCCTTCGTTGTTCGTAAAATACGCGTTAGTGCTGGAACACTTATGAAATTAATTTGCTGATAATTCCGTAATTGACCTACACGCTTCAGATTTTCTGTGCATGCTCATTTATTAGAAAGTTCATCGGGGAATCACCGAGGTATGCAATGCGTACCGAAGTGGCGAGGCAAGGAGGTCGAAGCGACGACGAGCCGACCGAGGTACGCGCGGTCGTGGGGCGGCGAGAAAAAAGCGACGCGGCCGCCGAAGAACAGCGGCGGCATGCCAAGCGGACTACCGCTGAGCGGGCCACCGAGACCGAGCGGACTACCGCTGAGCGGGCCACCGAGACCGAGCGGACTACCGCTGAGCGGGCCACCGAGACTGAGCGGCGGCTGATTCGAGGACCACCACGTGCGGGACGCGGACGCGTAAACGCTCAAATGCAGTTCAGTCCGAACACGGAATTCTCGGTGCGGCGCGTAGCGTCCGCGATTGCCTCCGGTTCCGATCGTGTACGTACGTGGCCAGGGTGAAGCGGGTCACGGATGTGGCGGTCCTCGTAAAGCTCTCTGGAAACTTAGGTCCTCGAGTGAGCGTTTTCCCGGGAGGTGGATGGTTCGTTCGGGCGTTGCGCAACATTTGGTACCGGTATACCGGTACATTTACCGGTATACCAGTATTGATTGATTGATTGATACGGTACGAAATGTATTGGCACTGGTATACCGGTACGGTACATACCGGTACCGGTATACCAGTACCAATACATTTCGTACCGTATCAATCAATCAATCAATCAATCAATCAATCAATCAATCAATCAATCAATCAATCAATCAATCAATCAATCAATCATTTATTTCCAAAAGAACATCGCCGTACTTCGTCACTGCCACACAAAAAACTCTTGTAGAACTCCCCATGCCAGGATCGTTGCAAAAGCCACGAGGTGCGGTCGCAAGAAAGGCGTGGACAAGTTGAATGAATAATCCATATCCCACCCGGCGTCACTCGGGTTAGAGCAGCGCCCACATTGATGCGTTGTACTACACATCCGAATGACAAGCTGTAGCTGCTTGAAATGCTCCCAAGCGTTTCGGTGCATTATACTGAGTGTTTGCACGAAGACTTTAAAAATGGCCGTTTTGAAAGAATTTGACGGTTTCTTCGGATACGCAGCATTGGCGGCGCCGACCATGGAGTGACGGCTGGTACGTGGTGATTAGTCACTTACCAAAAGATCACTAAAGTTTTACACTTTTCGTTTCCGCGGGGTCATTGTAAATGGGACATTGTAGCAAGCTCTCCGTAAAAACCATATGAAATTTTGGATCATGAGCCTATTGACATCAAAAGTTTGCAAGTTAATTGAATTGTTGTTAATTAGCGACTAATTATCACCTATCATCCGTCACCTCATGGTCGCCACCACTGACAGCATGTCGCCAAAGGAACCATCCTTTTATTTCAGAATGGCTATATAGAAACACCCAGTATAATGTACTGCAGCATTATATTGCGCAACAGAGTACTGAGTTACCTCATTAGAAAGCTTCGTCAATTAGTTTTAATACTCTCCAATAAGGAACTCTGGCGCACCGCAAACAAGTTAATCTCAAATATCCAAACATCCGTGTTATCGAAGTGTGACCAGGTTGTGTGCACAAATATGTTTATTGGGCACACAGATATCGCCAGACAGCGCAAGAGCGATAAATTCAAGAGTGCACTTCGCTAAAAGCGAAAAAACAACAACGTGACAACATACACACATTAATGACAGTTATAGTAAAACAGCTTTCGCCGAGACGCCGGCTTTTCCCGCTAGGAGACATATAGAAGTATCTGTGGCCGTCGTCACAAATGTGTAGCGTATGAGGTGACGTCGCGGTCGCATCCACGATTGATGCTAACTAGAAGTTCCATTGAGGTCACGGTGTCCTAGCAAGACGAACGGTCCTTAATTTGCTGACAGACCTTCGCGAGGGCGTCGAACGGTCCGGTGCAATCCCTGGTGTGGTCCCCGAGGTGAACGTTGTACAACAGCCACGCCATACGGTTGCGGAAGCCTGCACCGGTGGCCATTCGTTGATACTGGGTGAAAAAAAAATCAATCCAGGAAGGTGGTCACGCCAGAAAATTTTGGCCAATGTAGATTAAAATGAAAAGAAACAAGTGGCAGTTTCGCTCGAAGAGAGATACACAAACTTTAATGGCGTGCGGGAGATATTAGCTGACTGATCGCTTGGCATGCTACCTCGGGCGCTGGCTCATAATTACGGTATGCACAGCGGGCGCAAACAGCACACAAAGTCGCAGATCTTGCTTTCACACTGAAAGGGATAGCAAGGTTTAGTGCACAGCACCCAAGTTCTTCAGTTGCAGTGCAGCACGTGAAGCGGGATATATTCCTTACAATACGTTACAGGAGGGCCCGCTCTGCCTACGCTCCTCCCGGCCGTGAGCATTAACGTTCGCATAAACTCCGAATGAATGAGTTGCAATAAGAAATCGGTGGAACAACGCATCGTTATTCATCGGTCGGCGACCGGTAAACCTACCACCAAATCCTCCCCCATTCCTCCGGACAGCGCGCGGTGTCTCTCCGCCCCCCTTGACAGTAGAGGGCATCGATGTCCTCCTCGCCTGCTGCTCCGTACAAGGCGAAGACAACCGCGGATACACACGAGCGCCGAAAACGCGTCCCTCTACGGCGTCCGCCAAAGGCGTCTGCTACGGCGTCCGCCATTCGCGTGCCCAACGCCGTTGTAGACGCCGCGGTTGCCTCCACTCTGTACGGAGCGGCCGGCGAGGAGGACATCGAGTCATCCTAATTGAAAGGAACTCTTTGTGGCAGACCTTGTGGTGGGGCGTATATGGGCAAAAAGTGTTGGCAACTTGACAGCGATACCAAGGCCTAGCGTTGTGCTTGAACGGCTCGGAGGATGTTCTAAAATTTATGCGGGCGCTGCATGCATGCTGGCCGCGACGCTGCACGCAAGGCGAATTCTGCTGCATGAAGAAGGAACAGCGCCCTGGCCATGATACCAGGCGTCTCATAACGCTGACCGGGCGAGGAGTGCATCCAGTGTTGTGAGGTGGTCGCGCACCTCGATGGCCCGAGATGGGACCGACCCGAAACTGTCAGCGTTAATCAGCTGTACGTCCCCGGGAGAATGTTATAATGTTAGCTTGACTTTTTAAATGTCCGTTTCTCTCAGACTAGCGCAGACACACAGCACCTCGCTAGGAAGGCTATAATGTGCTCGTTTTGAAAACCAGTTCTGCGGAAGCCAGCAAGGTGGAGGAAGAATCATGGAAGGCGAATTTTTTCAAATGTGTTTAGCTTTCCTTGGGAACTAAACACTGATGATTTTTTCGCGTCTACCTGTATTCGTGGGTCGTGGATCCTGAAGATAGTGCAAGCCCAACACAGCGGTATACCGCATGGTGGTGCGGTATACCGCCGCGCAGTAGCGGCTTTGGTGACCCAAAATACCGCGTCCAAAGGAAACGCGCACGGTTTAGCCAAAGCAAGCAATCCGCTTTTAAGATACCTGTATGCCCAAGATTTCCGATTATCTTGGTCCTAAGTAAACCCACCCCGCTGTAGCCACTTCAAGCTGCATACGTATAGATTCCGTAAAGTACCAATCTGTGGCTTCTGTGTTGAATTTTTTCTTTCGAGTCGGTGCTGCTGTCCCTGTTGCGACGGCGCATGCGCGAAGCGAGCGCAGTGTGTCGGAGGTCGCGTGATCTGCTGCGGTTCGCGAACGCGACACCCGACGTTCAGCAGCTATTAAGGCGAGACGGCTGCACGGAGCCTCGATGAGCACTGCGAGCTCTCGCGCGCCCAGTGTTGGAAGCCAGGCCACCTGACGAGTTTCGGAGGCGCGGAGCAGCGAAAATAGCAGAGGGAGCGGCAGCACGGAACGTTCCCTTTGGGGAAACGTATGCGCGCTCCCCGCGAGCGTAGTGACATCGAGCGCTTGCGCAAGGTCAGCGAGTGTTAGCGCAAGGTCATCGAGTGCTCGCGTATGGTCATCGAGTGAACTCACCAAGCGTGTTTGGTTAATACGTTTACTGCAAGTTGTTATCCTTCCGTGAAAGCTGCCAGCTATGTAGTTCGAGTAATGTTGTTATAGCCGTTACTATATCGTACCAGAACCACGCTGAATGGCCGCATTCCCAAACACCCCGGCCAAAGGTCCGAACGGTATAGTTAACGGCAACAGTTGAGGCGCCAGCCGGGCTTCGTCGGCTTCTCTTCGGCGCCTCTCTCAACGTATTCTTGTATTCTGAGTCATGATATCTACATTTCCTGAACAACGCAATGTCTCGGCTATTCTTGCCACTGCGGTGTCTCGCCTTGAACAGCGCGACCCCAATGTGCGGGGCTACACGCGCGCTCAGGCTGCGGAGTTTCACAAACGCGGTGGTTGTAGCTTTCGCTTGCCGTCTGTTATATACCCGTTTGCAAGCAGGACAAGAATTGAAGTTTCGTTCGTTCGTTCATCCATTTTCCTTCAACTGTTCGTGTCAGGCATGTCACAATGTTTCTTCGTCACATGAAATCATCTCCCGGTGGCGATGAATTCTATAATATGTGCTAGACGTCTCCAGCTGGACCTACCTTGTTGCTGAAAGTCGAGAGTATCTCCGCCAAGAAGACTTTCTTCTTGGATGGCGTCGACGCATATCCGGCGACAGCAACGGGGTTGCCATCGCGACTGATCGGCGTGGATTGACCGTGCGCGCAAAGCTGGAAGAAAAGGTGTTTCGTGATTCGCTGCCACGTTGAATTCGTGCCACAGCTAATTACAACTGTCATACAGTAAACTTGTATATCCGGTGACGTAGCTTTTGCCTCTGAGAAAGGTATAATTGCCACGTTTCCTCGTACAACCATGTAGAGAGATTTAAAATTGGGGACGCATGACTCTGGGCCCCTACGCCGCGTTGGGTACAGCTGCTCTTGGGCTTAGAGAAGCAGCAGAGTTTGAGAATTGGGTCAAACGCAGACAGCGTTGGGTCGAGCGCTCGGGACGCCACAGCGGGGAAAATCGGAAGGTGCTTGAAAGCAAGAAAAAATAAAGAATAAAAGTTTTTATTACAAGTGAATACGAACAGAATGCATGTTAGAGTAAAAAGGGGGCGAACAATAACGTGTAATGAACGTAATCACTGTGCTGGTACTACGAATTAACTCTGTTGCTTTAAGCTAAGCAATGCCGCAAGGGCGACGCAAGACGGCTTGTGGACCCACGCTAGTTTTCGACTTTTGGGTCTTGTACGTAGTTAATGCTTACTGCTGTATGAGTCGTTTTTCAGTTCAGGGTGAACGTTGCACGCACAGGGTCTCGCTTAGCTATATGCAAAACTAAATCTGTCACTTCTACTCATCTCAGTCATCTGTCGTCGGCGGTGGTTTGGAGATGATCATTCAACAGGTCGTTAAGGTTACCTGGACGCAGTTCACACACTCTGATGCAACAGTTGGGCTGCGATACATTTACCACGTGTTTCACTTGTGTGCTTCAGTGCAGGAAACGACGTTTTGTTCAGAAAGTAAGTGGAACGACAGTGCATGTTTACCGCAACTTTGATGGCGTACATCTCGTAAATCATGTAGTCCACACAATCCATTTCAAGTGGATATGCCTTGCAGTCTCATCCGCTAAAATTTGTAGATTGCGATATGTGCCATAATTAGCTAAAACTTAATTAGGTATATTTTTAATTAGTCGATTATGCATTTCAATTTTTGGGCAAGTAATGTCCGCCTCTTCGAGTAGATCAGCTCATGGACTACAATTACGCTATCTGCCACAGATAATTTTTTTTCAATGTTCGCTGAAATAGCCTCCATATACATTGAATGAATGAATGAATGAATGAATGAATGCACGAATGAATGAATGAATGAATGAATGAATGAATGAATGAATGAATGAATGAATAGGCCCGGTGGCGCGGTAGCTTTGGAGTCGCGCTGCTACGCCCTAGGGTGCGGGATCAAATCCCATCCACGGCGGCCGCATTTCGAGGGGGGCGAAATGCAAAAAACACACTGGCCTCCCTCTTCCTCTACTGTGAAGAGGGGTGCAAGCGAAGCCCGGGATCCCCCCGGTTCATCGTTGTCGTGACGCGTAGCATTCGCGCTCCCTCACGGCGAGGTCAGCACGTCCACGTCGAGCCCTCTCTCGGAACAGTTCCCGGCGGCGTTCATCAAACGCAGCCTGTTCTTCGGCCGAACGCGAGACGCGCGGCCGACCCGTCGCAGCTCCGATAGTGTTCTGACGCGAGAAACAGTCGCTCCTCTCGCGCTACCTAGACACGCGACTCCTATTGGCGGAGAGAATGACGTCAGTAGCGCGGTGGCGCAGCAGGATTCTCCGTTCAGTGGGTCTATTGCTTGTTTTTTTTTTTACATATATAGCAATTTCTGCTCCTGCGCAACTGTGAAGGCAGCTGTTTTTTTGATCACCACATGGCCGGCGCAGGCTAGCGTGTACAAGCTTCGCTTGAAAAACGACCGTCTACCATGCACTGGGTGCACGTTAACGAACCCCAGGTGGTCAAAATTAACCCGGAGTCTCCCGCTACGTCGTGCCTCATAATCATATCGTGGTACTGAGATGTAAAATACCAGAATAAAAGAAATTATTGCATACATCATTTATTGACAGGATGGCTCGTTAGCCTAAGTGGAGAAGGGAATGACAGGAGTGTAAACAGTATAAATAAATAAATAAATCAAATAAACGTGCAGGATACAAAAATTCAAAAAATAGCGGAAAGGGAGAGGGGAGGACAACCGACCATGCAGTATGAAATCTTGCGCAACATTCCCATTTCTTTTGTCAATTCGTAGCGCGCTAGGAGACGTTCCCAGGTCTCTACGGAGTGTCAGAAAATTTGGTATAGTGGAGCCGTAATGTGCGACGTAGCAGGTTGAATCGCCGGGGGCCATATCCAAGATCAGCAAGACCGTTGGGGACAGATGATTAAGTGAAGCCTAACGCGCTAGAAATTTTCCTTTCTAAAGTAAAAAAGAGAGAAAAAGTTCTGGACGGATTATGTCCCGGTTCACCCGTCCAGGCCAGCACATGTTCGGAGCGTATAGTCGGGCGTTTCAAAAAAAGCTCAGGGTGCTTTAATGCTGGATACACCTTCGCGAGATGTCGCCCCGAGCGCTGCTGCTCAGGTTGTCCTTTATCAACATGACCAGCCTATTTTTATGTCCACTGCCGCACAATTACGGGCCTCTCCCTCTCCCGCCTTCTCCCAGTAATCAAGTCTTGCGCGAGCTGGTTCCAGCTAGGTTGGAATCAGCAGTGTAGCCCTTGATATAGCGATCTAGATTATAACCGCCACGCAGTTTTTGGCGCACCACATCCTGATTTCCACCACATCCACCACCACCACCGCATCCACATCCACCACATCCACCACCACCACATCCACCACATCCTGTTTCTCCCGGCTAGTATTCGCCCTGTTTGTGCTCTGTTCGCACCGGCGGGGTGATCAACTTACCACGTCGAGGCTGGTCATGCTTGCGTCGACGCACGGAGCGTACGGGATGTCCTGCTCGGCCTGGGCGTCGTTACGCAGGTTGTAGAGCAGCGTTCCGAGCTCGAGCGAGAGGCCCACCACCGCCATTGGGTTCTCGTAGGGGTACCCGGGTGCCACCAGCTCGGACTGGTTCATCTACGCGCGCGAAAATCACAAAAAGTCGCGTGTACAATCAATCAATCAAATCAAATCAATCAATCAATCGATTGATCGATCTCTGCAAAAGGAGGTTCGAAGGTAACAAACCGCAGGTGGGACATCACATATTTTTGCAGTAAAAAGTACTATGAGTGAACAAGTACAAAGAAAGGGTCGACCACGTGTCGACGCTAAAGAAGACAAGGTCGACGTACACGTTGGTTCAAATGATTCGATGAATAAATGTTGATTATATTTCTCCAGTCTGTCTCGCTTTCATATTCATTATTAGTTAATTTCGTATCCTATTAGTATCGTATTTACCGTGCGATTACATCAAACTTTTCTTTATATTTGGCACTCGTCGACGCTGTTTTTTTCCGTAAGTGGTTACAAGATAGCATGATCCCAGATACGCCAAAACCGTGCGAAGTCAGCAAAGGAGACCTTGTTTTTTAAAGGATGCAAACTATACGCGCGCGGCGAAAGTATGGGGCATATACGGGAACATCCGGGATATCCCGCGCGCGCGTGTAAGTTAGCACATACTCAGCAGATTGCACTAGTAGTAAGATAACACGCGCTCTGTTGGCCTTGAGTTTATCACGGCAAATTATAAAACTTATTTATTACATCCTTAGTTGCTGGCTATTGCTACGCGTTCTCGGTATGAAGGCGTGCCATCTGCTACATTTTATCGTTCATACGGCGTCTAAATATGAACTAGAAAGTATTGTTCTTCCGCAGAAACCTCAAATAGCTATAATCACTGAGAAATGATTACACAGAGACATATGGGACCCTGAGATAGTTCCACCTGGATATATAGTGCCCTTCTGAAAAGGAAGCTTTAGCTCGGGTTCTCCTATCTAAATGCATGTAAAAAGAGTATTTGCTCTTCTCGGCAACCACTGCACCAAATTTGGCGAGGTTTGTTGGATTTAAGAGAACTAAAAATCTAGTGACTGTTGGTTTCAAAGTTTTCATTTCGAGGTTTCGAGGTTTCCAATTTCTTATAAAACTTGGTAAAAATAAATGAAATGTCAGAAAATGAAACTATCAAGTTTACAACTCTGTAACGCAGCAGTGAAAAATATCAGAATTTTGTGAATTACACATAATAAGACATCTAAAGCGGACTAAATTGATATGTTACACATGAGTCTAAAAAAATTGTCATTTGGAAATACAGCTTTTTCGGAACACTTATGCACAACGTAACAAATTCACGTAAGATATAAACTGACATATAGAATTTGTCCGCTTTGAATGATCTAATGGATGACCTTTACAGAACCACAATATCTGTTCTTGATGCAGAGCTATTAATTTGTAAACTTCGTGCTTCTATTCTTTTTGAAACTAGCAAAATTTTGAAAATCTTTTCAACAAAATTCCGGCCTTAAAACAAAATTACGCTTTCAATTGTCACTAGAATTTAACTTTCTCAAACGCAACTAATTTCATTAAAATCAGTCCAGGGGTTATCACAGGAAAACATTTTTGTGTTTTACATGTATTTGAATAGGCCGCGTCGGATTTGGGCCCAAGCTAACTTCTTAAAGAAATTCTCGCCGTGGAGGGGTTGCCATTCAGTGTGAAGAAACATTCCATATTATCAGGCTCCCTGATATTCCCGGCTCAGAGTGTGTAATTGGCAAAATTTGCCGCAATGAATTTAGTTTGGTGATAGGTGAATTTTGCTGCCCACCAAATGACAATTGAATGCCGTGCTGTCAATGAAAAATTTCCGCGAAATTGAAAGAAATTTATAGCCGACATGTTTACGGTTAGGTGCTCATTGCTCGTTTGCTTTTAGGCTTGCTGATGAAGAAAGCACGCGATAAACGGAAAATGCCACGTGACTAATCGTCCGCCCGTATCAAAAGCAGCGCCTTCAAACAAGCTTTTCAAAACAAAAATTTTAAAGCAGTTAGTCCCAGAGCTGGCGCTTTATTTGGTGCGGTCCGACCGCTAAAGCGCGGCGCTAGAGATCGTACCGAGCGCTGTGGAACGCTAGGCCTGACGCGTCGCTGGGACGATAATGGCCTCAGAGACTCGGACGTGCCACTGCGCGCGCCGCCCAATCTCGGAGGCCATTGTGCGTGTGTGCCGCGAGTACATCGTTGGATCTGCTAAACGCGTCGCAGAATGTTCGAGTCCGCGACTTACCAGGCCAATGAACTTCGGGTTCGGAGAGTAAAGAGCCGTCGGAGGCACGGCGTAGCACTCGGACTCGCTCCTCGCTTGAACAGCCGAGGAAATGGCGATCACGGTGTCGACCTTGTAAGTGCTGCAAAAGATATTAGAGCACCGTTCATTCGCCACCGTAAAGAACCCCAGCTGTTATCAATGTATACGGACGCGGTCCGTATACATTACATTACATTACATCCGTATACAAAGAAAAGAGCAGATTGGGTCAGGGAACAAACGCGAGTTAATGACATCTTAGTTGAAATCAAGAAAAAGAAATGAGCATGGGCAGGACATGTAATGAGGAGGGAAGATAACCGATGGTCATTTAGGGTTACGGACTGGATCCCAAGGGAAGGGAAGCGTAGCAGGGGGCGGCAGAAAGTTAGGCGGGCGGATGAGATTAAGAAGTTTGCGGGGACGGCGTGGCCACAATTAGTACATGACCGGGATTGTTGGAGAAATATGGGAGAGGCCTTTGCCCTGCAGTGGGCGTAACCAGGCTGATGATGATGACGGACGCGGTTGTTTTGCAACGACTCCGTTTACAGCCAAGCAGCGTGGAGATGTTCCACCACGTTTTTTTTTTTTTGCGCGGCGGTCCCGTGTGGCAGCGGTGTCGGTATCGAAGACGCACAGTCGCATTGTATACAGAGTTTAAGCCGGCGCAGAGGAGCATACACAAGGCACACAGGAGCACGTTGTGTACGTGGCGGTTGGTATAAGGGAGGTTGAAGCCCGGACGTGAGGAAGCGTTTGAAAAGTCTTGGGTACGGCGAACGAATTGCGCCGGATGGTGGAAGCAGCTTGCAAGGTTTTGGGGGGTGGGTTTACGGCTGCAGCTTGGCCACATTTCATGTGCGAGTTACTCGGATTTCAACACATCGGAGAAGCTTTTTACGAAAATGTAACGTACTTTCTTTTTTTCTGCGTCGTCATTAACTCCAGGAATCAGCAACCTTTCCTACCACAAGTAAGTTTGTGTTCTCAAAGTCCCAAAACACGAATTTCAATGAGCACGTAAATGGGCAATGTATAATAAAGCCCTCAATAAAATTTGATTGCCAAGCCATTAGAAGTACAACTGTCTATATCTTGTATCAGTAGTGCCTTCTTTTTCCTATTGTGAAGTTTCATAAAGCATTTAACGCTACAGCGCCAGCCTAACACACTTAACAAACCAAGAGCCAAACGGTCAAAACATGTTCTTTCAACGTTTACGATGCCGTCGCTTTCTCGTCATGGCGTCGGCGCCACACCGCGACACAAACATAGTCGCTGGCCCAGCGCGCTACCGCCACTTCGAGCAACATAACAAAGGCAGAGAGCTTTGCGTTGTACTGTCCCACTGCAGGTTATAGCATTTGCGCTTGGTGCGAAACGAAAACTGCCAAAAGAATTGTTGTAGACTAGTTCACCACTCAATAGAACGTCAGCCCGAAACCTGTACTTCCCATCATTCCCATGATGGTTGAACAAACGCAGCGCCAGATTTCCCTCTACGTATACTAATGCGAAACTCTGTGTAGCTGCGCTGCGTCACGCTTTCCGTCTGAGAAGATGCTGTCTTTTCGCACACGGCCCTTGTCTGCGCAGGAAAGTGCTTGAGACGTTTTATGTTTAGACTCTGCTTCTTTTGGGATATGCAATGTAGTGTTTATTTAAATATTAGATTCTGGCGTGTTACGTGCTACAATCACGATCTGATTATGAGGAATGCCGTAGTGGGGTACGCCGGATTAATCAAGACCACCTGTGGTTCTTTAACGTGGAGCCAATGGATGCTACAGGGGCGTTTCTGCATTTCGCTTCCATCGTAACGCGGCCGCTGTGGACGAGATTTGATCCGCGGACCCCGTGCTTAGCAGAGTAACGGCAAAGCGATTAAGCAAACACGGCGGGTTTTCTGTAATCACTTACCTAGCCAATATTTCACGCTGTCGAATCCTACGATGTATCGGCGACATAATGCAGGTTCATGAGGACGTTTCTATAGCTAGCGCATATTCTAGGTCACTCCACTAGAGCGGTTGCTTCGTCTTTTCCCCTTTTCGAGCGAAACTCTCAGGCCTCCGTTTCTGCGTTGAACATCGGTGTCCCTACGTATCTGCCTGGGTGTATCTTGTAACCGATTGGACGAGGGCAGCGAAGGTTAAAAGAGCGAGCGCGGAGCGGAGCGGGAGAGAAGGAGATTCTTGATGATGGGAAGGAAAGGTTGGGGTAAAGTGCAGCGCAGTAACTGTCTCTCAGAAGAGGACACCTCAACCGCGCTGCACAGGGGGTAGGGAATGAAAGTAGGGGGAGAGAAAGAGCACCAGAAACACGCCGCGGAAATGTGATGGAGCTAAAGGCGGTCGGTGAGGCCGACAGCCTCGGCGAAGGTCAGGAGCGCACAGCGGAGCGGGAGATGAAAGACGGTGAGAGCGAAGATAGCGCGAGGAAGAAATCGGAGGAGGAGGGTGCAGTGGAAGCACGAGGTGGGAAGAGGAGGAGGAAAGCGGAGTGCCGCACGCGACACTCAACGGCGGCGACCTGGCAGGCGGCGAGCTCTGTGGAAGGAAAGCGCTGGCGTGGGCTCCGGACCGACTGCGCATGCGCTACTTCGCCTGTGCCGCGCCCCCCCAGAAAATGAGGTCCTCGCGAACTACGCGTTCTTGTGTTCGCGCTTGCTTTCTGAAAAGTGAGCGATGTAACCGGTAGAAATGCTTCGTCTGTAGCTGCACTAAACTAGCTGCCACGGCAAAGGTTCAGCGCCACCGCCGAGTAGACGCTGTCGTTGAGAGCCAAATTCTTTGCCACATTATATCGCGGATTCAAAACACCTAAAGAACTGCTCTCAAAATTGGTACTACGGAGTATCCTAATCGCCGGTCTTTTTTGAATCTATTCCTAGCCCGCCAAATCTCACTGTAAGAGCAGTAATAGTGAGTGAGTGAGTGAATTAAACAAGGTTATTAGGTCCACAATAGACGCGAGTAAGCTCAACGTCACCTGGCTAGGCCCACTCGGGGACTCTCAGGTGCCCCCTCGCGTCCCTCGGGACTGCCAGGATGTGAGAGGTCTGGTCCTGGGCCCTAATAAGCTTCAATTATTTCCTCTTGGGGGAGAGGGGGATCGGCACAGGCGCAGCCCCACAGGACATGCTCGAAGTCCGCATAACCACCACACCGGGGACAGTGCGGGCTTGGGAACCATTCGGGGCACATTGTGTGCAGTGCCCCAGGGGCTCGGGTAAGTGCTTGTTTGTAGACGTCTGAAAGTGGCTGCCTGGGCCGTGCACAGCGAGGATTGCGGCATAGGCAGGAGTTTTCTTGAGAGATAATTATGCTTGCAAATCTCGTTGCACGAGCACAGAGGCTCGGGTCGCCCAGGACAGGACGCGTTACCCGGCGCACGGTCAGTGGAGGCGAGGGCGCAGTAATAGTCACGCTTTTTTGTTATTGCAAATGCGTGATTTATAAAGGCCGCGATGCTAATATTACTCAGTAGAGTCCATATAATGGGACCAGATTCTGTTTTAAATGAGTAGCCAGTATGGTGAATAACGTAGCATCATGGAGGGAAATAATCAATCGGCTTAAAATATGCGTTGCCTCGAACATCTGACAGTGCGATTTGGTCGCACGCTATCTAGGGGCCATGCTTTTCTATAGTGCTGAGCGTAACGATATTATTATGCGCCTCACGGTTCGACACTGCCATGTCTACTCCGTTTGTCAGCGACTCCTGGTGCACGCCACCGCTGCATTCCGACAGCATGTGCTAAACCACTACAGCGATGCATGAGTGGACGTGCGGGGATCACACGACCACTTTCAGAGACATCACGCAACACTACAGACTGACCAGATGTAACTACCCACCACTGCACGCGAAACTAAACAGGAAACAGGTGGTTGCCTGGAGGAAATTGCAGACACACATATCCGAACCCGGCCATCCTTCACCTCTGCTACGTTGTGGGGGACGCCGTATTAAATTTGACCACCTCGGTTTCTTTAACGTGGACCCAGTGGACGCTACAAGGGCGTTTTGGATTTCACTCCCATCGCAACGCGGCCGCCGCGGCCGAGATTTCATCCCCCGACCTCATGCTAAGCTGCGTAACACCAAAGCCACTAAACAACCACGATGGTTTTTCTATAAAGATAAAGAATTACGTAGAAAACAGATGGCGCTGTAAAATGCTACGATGCTGCGTCGATATATGTGGTTTCATGAGGGCACTGTCTACACCTGAACTATTTTCTAGGTCAGTCTACTACTGCCTTTGTTTTTACAGCGAAGTTGTGCACCTCTACCATCGAAGGAAATTTTCGTGTCGCGTTAGGCGAAAAATTCCTCACACGTGGGCAGATCCCGGAGATAATGCAATGCCGGGCCGACCCGCGGCGGAGGTGAAGCAGGCGTTAAGCACTCCGCATACGCTGACCCATCCCGAAGATAGCGCAATGCCGGGCCGACCCGCGGGGGAGGCGCAGTTCGCCATTAAGGGGCCCTCATACACAGCTTCGCTGGTCATCCTTCTTTACAGAGCGGAAGTGCACTGACCGTTTTTTGCTATTGCAATAGCGTGATTTCTAAAGGCAGCCAAACGAATATGACTAATTACTGCCCATTTAATGGGATCAGATTCTGTTGTAAATGAATAGTCAGTACATGCATTGCCTCGAAGGTTTGACAGTGCAATTTCATCGTACGCTACGTAATTGTGCTGCCTGCAAGTGCGCTGAGAGTAGCGAATAATAAATAGTTAAAAGTGCTGAGCACTGTTCCATTCGTCAATGGAGTCACTGTACATTGGCGTCGCCTAGTCTCTTTATGGCAAAGCCACCAGAGGTGCTCAAGGTTACTGCAGCATTCTTGCATGAAGTGTGCTGCGATTTTTCCAAGGAAATGCAGGGCGCTAATATCATTGGTGGGACATCCATAATCAGCGTGGGTCTGTTAAGATAAACAGTTGATCTTGGATCTTGTAGACTATTAAACAGGCGGTTTGACGATTCGTTTGCGTGATCGTGAACGCGTTGCCGCGTCTTGTATCCACGGATAAGTGTAGTGGACCTAGCCATCGGCTTTCACTGGTGACTTCCATCGTCGCCAAGTGAAACCTTTGTGAAACTCGTCTCAAAGGGGCCCTGGAACCGAGGAGGTTAGAAAAAGAATTTCTGGTGGGGCAGCCCTTGCAGATCCTTACCAGCGGAGGTGAAGGCAGTGCTCGCCCCTACTTCACCCTTGAATGCGTGCTGAACTACACGGAGAACAGTAGCAGTTCAACTGCTCTGGATCTGGTAATATAAATTTTAGCCTTACTGGAAAATATTGGAATGGTGTTTCGGGCTAAAATATTCGAATAAGCTGAGTAGTGACACCCTGGTCTCTCATGCAAGTTGCCGAAACTTTCAAGCATCATCCTAAAACCGGCGACACTCGAAAAGCATCGGTATGGCAAAATTGGCGTCGTGAAAGTAATTGGAAGTGAAGGAAACGATTCCTGTTCTCCGCCGAGTGCCAACGTTAATCGAGTCCCCTGGTAAGGTGGAAGTGGCCGGTTTTACCTTTAGAATATGATCTCCGCTACCAGGGGCGTAGCCAGGGGGAGGGGGGGGGGGCTTATGGGGCTTCAGCCCCCCCCCCCCCCGAAATTTTTTAGTGCTGTCCATGCACCGCCGACCAAAGCGACCTCCGGCGACGGAAATCACTCTGGATTTTGTCTAGAATGTCTTTTTGACGCTCGAAAAGACATTTAACCCCGAAGATTGCGAACTCGGGCTGGATTTCGTGGCAAGCCCGTACACCGGCAGTCATATAACGCCAAGCAGTCCCATCCGAGCACAAAGTTTCAAGGGCGCTTTGATGGTGAGCGGGCTCGCCGCGGCATCTCACTGAGGCCAAGGAATCTATGAAGCGCTTGGATACCAATTGCGAAACTTTATGGGTATAAATCTCATAAGCTCTTGATGTGAAACGTGCATTGACATTTCCAAAGTTGTGCTTTAAATTTTCAATTGCGGAACTTTGTGGGTTTAATGTTGTTATAAACATTTGACGCCAAAGATCCGTTGACTTTTGCTAAAGTCTTACATCGGAACATACAACGAGACAAGCCAAATCAACACACTAGCAGACGAGTTGACAAAGCACGCAGCGAGGTCCAATGAGACGATGAGTTGCGGTAGTTCATTTGTGCCATAATGTCACATAAAAAAATATCAAGACTTTTTTAACCTACGCCAGAACATCCATGTCAAGACACTAAAGCCAGCCCAAGTAACTACGTTCTTATTTATTTTTTCAACTTTGACTTTTATTCGCCGAGGACACATTGAGCCTCTTCAATTTTTTTTTTGTTCTCGCTACCCTACCCGCGGGCTGCCAGAGCGATCCAGAGCGCATATGTTTTTCTCGTATGGCCCCTACCACCACGCGGTGCACTTCGGTGGGCGTTCGGTTTGCTCTGGCCGAGTGGATTTTCACCTGACAGAGTTTTGGAAGCTTTCTGGCTAGCAGACGAGAAAAAAAAAACAACGGTCGCTCGCCGCCATCAGTGTGGGGACTCGAAGGATTGCACCGCGTTCCTTGAGCGGAACCTTTCCGGAAAGTCTTGTTTTGCCGGTGTAGGATACTGAGCAGTTTGCGTATGGTTCTCAGTGGGCCAATCGTCTCATGTTTTCTTCGGTATTAATTCCGTAGCCCCATTAGGTGCTCGATGTAGGCATTCAATTCCGCTGGAAAGGTGTTGTTGACTTTTCTTTCAGTCGTCAGGGTCCATTACTGATGGAATTTGCTAAATCTTGAGAGGCTATCAATTGTTTCCGATATTGTGAAACGCCAGAACGGCAGTGTGTCGCAATCAAGAACGAACAACGTGGAAAATTGACGAATGGGGTCATCTTGTTCCACGACAATGCCTGTCCCCACGTCGCTTATGTGGTTAATAGAAAACCGGCAAAGTTCAAGTGGGAAACGCTGCAGCATCCGCCATACAGCTCAGACCTGTCACTTTGCGACTTTTAAATTTTGGGGCAACCGAAAAAAACAGCTCAACGGAACCAGATACAGACTTTTTGAAGCAGCAACCCAAGGAGTTTTATAAGACGGGAATCACGCGACTCGTTAGTCAATGGGACAAATGTCTAAATTCTCATGAAGACTACTTTTAAATAAAGTACCCCGTTGTTGGCTCACATTCATTTGACTTGCCCTCGTATATCTTGCAGAATTCCTGCTTTTTATACGTGCCCTCTGTTGCGACTATGATTTCGGTGCAATTACTCACGATACACGACCGGCGACAGCTGCTTCTGCGTAATACATTAAAACAAGTTACAGCGTCATTGAGATTTTTCACTTGCCATTGCATATATACAAGAATGTAAGCACGGTTCTACAAAGTTTCATTAACACATTTGTCCTCTACTTGTTCAGTTCATTGCCTTTTAATTTTTCATATCAGTGGCATGCACTGCTTTCCTGGTTTCGAACTGATATAGTTCTAAAGTTCGTGTGATATTTTCTTTACTTAAATAGACAAAAATATAAAAGAATTGATATCTGTTATTTTGGGCAAAATTTTTGGAACATACGAGTATATTCTTTTATGAAAAAATACATATTTTATTGTTTTGACTGTGCGTAGCGTTCAAGAATTCGTTTCCAGCATCTTTGGCAATGACAATGCAGTTATTATTCATGGATTTGATCCCTTGACAAATTGTTTAAGAGTAAGCTTTAGCTCGATCCCAATCCGACGCGGCCTATTCAAATACTTGTAACACGCAGAAACGCTTTTCTTAGATAATCCTGCTAATCGCTTTTATTGAAATTTGCTGCATTTGAGAGAGAAAGTTAAATCCTAGTTCTGTTGAAACACAACTTCGACTTAGGGCCTGAATTTTGTTTAAAATATTCTGAAAAATTCGAAAGTTTGAAAAAATAGAAGCGCGACGTTTACAAACTAATAGCTACGCATGAAGAACAGACATTGTGGTTCTGTAAACGGCATCTACTATGACAATCAAAGTGGACAAGTTTGCTATGTCAATTTGTATCTTACGTGAATTGGTTACGTTGTGTACAAGGGTTCTGCACAAGCCGTATTTCCACAATACAAAATTTTTTTGAGATTCATGTGTAACATACCCATTTTTTCCGCTGTAGAAGTACTATTAGATGCAATTCACAGAATTGTGATATCATTTTTCATTGTTGAGTCACGGAGTTTTAAACTTGATAATTTCGTTTTCTGAAAATTTTCGATTTGGCCAATTTAAAAAAAAATTGACCACCCAAACGAAAAATTCGAAACCAGTAGTCACTAGAATTAAACTTTTTCTTTTAAATGCAACAAACCTCCTCAAAAACGAGTTCTCCTTCTACATGTATTTAAATAGGAGCACCCGAGCTAAAGCTTCCTCGAACAGAACAAATATATATATATACATGGGGCCAGTGGCGTAGCCCCCCTGAACAAAATTTCTGGCTACGCCACTGTCCGCTACAGAAGTTTTTTTAAACCTGTATACTGCAATGCGCCAAGGAAAGCTTGAATCAGTAAAGGCAAGGCGCAAAAGACTAGGACTGAAGAAGGACACAAACGACAGGACCGGCGCCACTCACAACTAAGTTTATTTCCGCAACAAGCCTGCCTTGTGTAGGTCAATCAAGCCGAATCACACATTCACCATAGACACACATTGACCATGATCACACATTGACCTACACAAGGCAGGCTTGTTGCGTAAATAAACTTAGTCGTGAGTGGCGCCGGTCCTGTCGTTTGTGTCCTTCTTCAGTCATGGTCTTTTGCGCCTTGCCTTTACTCATTCAAGCATGAACTAACTTGCCCAAGCAAGAGTTTTACATAAGGAAAGCTTGTTGAGAGGCATCGATGGCATCACCACCGTAGCAAGAGAATATACAATTGACATAATTATTTATATCACTAGGACGAAAGGGAAGAAAGCAGAAAGTTAGTGACGTACATATGAGTATTTGTGAGAGCTTGCTGGCTTCCGAGCAGCATTGTCAAGTGTGTCAAAGAAGAACAGTAAATGTACGAGATATATGAAAGCCTATATTTCGATGTCTTGCGCTAAATTTGCGTGCAAGAGATGGCGCCGATGTTATTCCGTAGTGTTTATCAAGAAATGGAGATGAAATGGGCACGGTGCTCTCTGTAAGCTTCTGGTTAAGTCGGAATCGGTCTTTGAAGACACTTTTAGAGACTAAGTTTGTTTAGAAGTAACACAAGGACTTATTCTATGTCGGCTCGTGCGAGGATAGGCTTTCGTGTAAGGAAGTGCTAGGTCACAGGATTGCGATGTTTGTCGTAAAACTGCAGAAAATACCAGGCATTCTGACAGGTTCAGAATGGCACGTTTGAAAGCGGCGAACAGGGCGTGTTACGAGGCGTTTATTTATTACTGCAGAAGGTGCCAGGTCACCGCCAGCGCTCTACAATCTGACGTCCTTCTTTTACCTTCGCTAATGCGTGCTTAAAAGAAAGACTACGTGTGTCTAAGTAGCCGGTTGTTTCTCTCGAGCAACAGATTATATATGCAAAAATTGCAGGTGTGCTTCTCCGCACACCAAGTTTGACCTAACCACGATGACCGAGCTCGGGTTAGGAACGTAATGAAGGTGTAGGTATGCGGGCTGATAATAGCGTTTCTACTTTCTACCCTCCATCTCACCTTCCCAATTATGAAAACGTCTGTCCTAGGTTAAACAGTGCTACTAGGTGGAAGGCAGCCACTTAGGATTGGGGAAGTAAAACTGTGCGGGAGAGCCTGCTCAAGAAATTTCGTATATCGTCTATACAGCGTACGTGTCGGCGACATGGTTTTAGCTGTCGTAGTTGGTCGTGTATGATTCGTGGGTATAATTCTAATCAGAAACGGGAGTTTATGAGGATCGAAGCCCAATATTAGATTAGTGTTTCAAATAAATGCGGTTTTCGCTTTCTTGGCCGAGGATTTACCTTAGTCTTAACTTAATCTCTTGGGCTAGTCGAACATCAATTAGCACAGGAAATAGACTATGCACGCGACAAGAATGGGCAATGTATCAACCCTGCAGCCCCGAGTTAACCTCCTTGGTGAAAGAAAAAGCCAGCTAGAACGTCATCCTGATAACCTACTGTTGACGACGCAGAGACGTTAGGAAGTCCGCGACCTGTATGGAGCCTATGATGACGTCTCCTGAAAAATGACTCTTCGCTGGAGCCGGCACTGAAACGTAACAAGCCTTAAAAAGCTCTCATAAGTAAGATCGGCTATATACGTTCGCACTCTACTCAGGTTTGATGGGCGCTATCGGAGCCGCTGCGCAGTATCTAGACTATTTTGTGGGCGTTGGAAGTGCGTTCAGGGGGCTTAAAGATCCAGACCGCGTGGAGCGTCTCGAGAAATGCAGCGATCCATCGAAGTAGCAGAAAAGAATTGCAACTGCAAAAAGAGGCAAGGTTTTAGGAGTGTAGCTGCGCTGCGTCATTCTTTCCGTCTGAGAAGGCGTCTTTTCGTACACGGACCTAAAATAAAGAAGTAAAGTAAGTAGAAGTCCTTGAGACTTTCAATTGTTTAGGCTCTACTTCTTTGGGAATGCAATGTAGTGCTGCTTTAAAGACTAGATTCTGCGGTATAACGGGCCAAAAGCACGATCTCATTATGAGAAATGCCGTAGGTGGGACGCCAGATTAATTTCGACCACCTCGGGTTCTTTAACGTGGACTCAATGGCCGCTGCCCGGGCGTTTTTGCATTTAACTCCCATCGTAACGCGGCCGCCGCGGCTAGTATTTCATCCCTCGACCTCGTGCTCAGCAGCGTAACACCAATGCCATTCAACAACCGCGGAGGGTTTTCTATAATGGTAAACAGTTACGTTGACAAGAGTCGGTGCTGTAAGATGCTACTATGCAGCGACGATACATGCAGGATCAAGAGGGCGTTGTCTACAGCTAAACTATTTTTTAGGTCACTCTACTACAGCCGTTGTTTTTTTTTCTTTACCGCTTTTAGAGCGCAGATCTTCGGCACCCGCTACTGTGTTGAACGTCGGAGTCCTTTGTAACCGAGCGATCGCGCACTGCGAAGGATGAAAGAGCGAAGTCGGAGCGCTGCGGGAGATGAGACACGTCGAGAGCGAAGATGGCGCGAGCAGGCAATCACAGAAGGGGAGGGTGCAGTGGAAGGGTGAGGGGAAAGCAGAGGAGGAAAGTGGAGAGCCGCACGAGACAGGCTCAGCGGCGGCGACCAGGCAGCCGGCGAGCTGTCGCAGACAAAGCGCCGGCGTGGGCTTCGCACCTGTTGCGCATGCGCTACTTCGCCTATGCCGCGACGCCATAGAATGAGCTCCGCGCACGCCACGCGTTCTTGTGTGCGTGCTTTGCTTTCTGAAAAATGAGTTTGTAACCGGCGGAAATGCTTCGTCTCTAGCTGCACTAAACTAGCTGCCGTAGCAGAGGCTGAGCGCCGCCTCCGAGAGGGCTTGAGGATCAAATTCTCTGCCAGAACATATCGCGAATTTAAAACACCTAAACAAATGTGCTAAAAATTCATATTATGGAGTATCGTAATCGTTGGTAATATTTTTGCACGTTTTCTTAGCTCGCCAAGTTTTACTGTAAGAGCAGTAATAGTCACTGTTTTTTGCTATTGCAAATGCCTGACTTATAAAGGCAGCCAAGCTAATATTAATTCAGTAGTGTCCATTTAATGAAATCAGATCCTGTTGTGAAAATGAATAGCCAGTATAGTGAATAACGGGAGAACAAGCATGGGAAATAATCAAACGGTTAAAAGATGCATTGGCTCGAAGATCCGACAGTGCGATTTGATCGCACGCTATCTTGGGGCCCGTGCTTTTCAAATGTGCTGCGAGCAAATGCGCAGTGCGTAGCAAGCCTCGAATAAGTATCTGTTTCGAAGGACAATGTAAAATGGTAACTATCAATGGGACATAATCAAGCGGCTGAAAAGATGCATTGCCTCGAACATCTCACAGTGCGTTTTGATCGCACGCAATCTCGGGGGCAATGCCACAGAGAAAGGAATACAATAAGAGCGGACACTCCCACAGAGCCCAGCGGCCGAATTGACTGCAGCGCACCAAGCCGCCGATGTTAAAACCTGAAGCACACTTCCGGTTTCGGTTTTGTGCGCGCGCGTTTTGAATTTCAGCTGGTGCGCGTCACGCCGGCTCCGTCGTTGTTATTTTTTTTTTTATTTTTCCTTTTGCAGCAAATGTTTATTTACATTTTTGTTTATTAAATATTTATTTGCAAATTATTTTATTAAGTAAAATTGATTGCGACAGGGTAGGGACCATTTAACAAATTTGTTGGGTCCCAAAAGTGTGTACTTTGCAATTGTATACATTCATTATGTTAAATAAACTTTCAAATTAACTTTCAAAGATCTTCAAAAGCCTCCATTGAATATGTGACACGTGCAATTTCATAAAGACGCAAGACACCTTGTGAAATGTGGAAAAATTAACGTTTATTTTATTCTTTGTAAATGCTCGTCGCGGGCTTTTGTGCATTCGTCCAGCGTTGTGGCACCAGGTAAGCAGCAGTAGTTTCCGCAGGGAGCTCAACCAGACGATGTGAGCTGAAAAAATTACAAGCGTTATTTTGGTATTAACATCTAAGAATAATGCCTGTAGAGACGAAGCGTGCGAAAGGTGAGTGGGCGGCATTACGAACAAAAGCAGTTCGTATTTACACACACGGAGTAGAAAATACCCGACTCATCCCAAGCAATACCGTACATACCACAAACACATTCTAATTCCAAGCATTCCCCTCTTCCCAATGCTTATTTCCTGCACTTTAACTGCACGAATGCGCGGGCAACGGCGCGTTTCACGAACTTGGCTACAATAGACGCGATAGTACGCTACGAATACACAGAGGTGGCCACAACACAGGCTCTCAATCAGAGCATGCTGGACGCTCGCAGAATTCCTTCTACTCGCACTCAAGACAAAATGCGTGGGTGCGGTCAGAAGACAGAATTTTCGAGTTAGTTCCTGGCGTTTGAGCTCCTTGGCTTATCTCTTGCGCGTTCTGCAGGCACAAGCAACGCACTCCCGTGTTATCACTCTTGACGATTGCTCGTCGCGTTTTCGACAAGCGTGAGTACCGAAAGAAGGCTTAAATTGTTGCGGGGACATAAGAATTGCGACAAATTTGTCGGAATAAGATTCAGTACGCGCCAAACTGTCACCACGGCCGAGCTGCTTTTCGCTGCGTCACAACAGGCGCGGCGAGCGGGCCTCATAACATAAAAGTATCGAAAATAATTTTCAACAATGTTGGGCGTCAGAGAAGGAAAAGCGCCGTGAACTTGCCAGTGCATTAAAGCGCGAAACCGCGCACCACGGCGGAGTTGATTTTCGCTAACCGAGTCACAGCGCCAGGCGCGCCCACTGCGCTCGAAAGGTAGCCCAAAAAAGCTATGAAATTAGTTTCAATAATGTTGGCAGTCAGAGAAAGCGCCAAAACTTGTCACAGTAAAATTCAGTACACGCGAAACTGCGTCACAGCACCCTGTGCGACTAGCGTGCCCAAAAACTACCGAAATTAGTTTAAACAGTATTAGGGCTTATAGGAAGCGTCGCAAACATCTCCCAGTGCGATTCTTTAATTCAAATTAACTGCTCCACGACGGCCACGCTGTTTTTCGTTAACTGCGTCACAAGTCTAGCCTAGTTGCCGGGCAGTAAGCCTAATTGCTTGAAGTGCGTCGCAGACTGTCGAACAAAGTTTCTCACCTTGCCGTAGTCCAATAGTGCAGTGCTGCCTTGTCGAAGTTCCGAATGAACGCAATAATTCGCCGGGAGGCCACCAAACCAGGCTAAATACCAAAATAGAAAAACAGGCAGACGTGCGCCCGAACAGTCCAACGCTCAGATGCGCGGCCGCTCTCTCTCGCTTCGGCGGCGTGTCTGACAATGACGCAAACATCTGGCTCGTCATTCGCCGGTTCGCCTGTCGCTAGGCAACGGAAGTAAGCCGCAAAGTTTAATTTAATTTATACGCAGATATTTTTAATTTTTTCGGGAAAGAATAAAAAAATAAAACAACTTCTGTTAATCTCATTTCACATTCTTTTTTTCCTCGATGCTCGCGGCCCCAATTCGTCGATGTTAAAAGTATAGCGTGACGTGTTTCCTGTTTCCAATTTTCGCCGAGTGTCCGCTCTTGTTCAATCCCTTTCTCTATGGCAATGCTTTTCATACGTGCTCTTTGCAAGTGCGTTGGGTGTAGCCAATCACAAATATGTATTTTGCTTAATGAAAGAAGGACTCGACAAATGTGAGTGAAGGAAACTCCTTGATGGTGTCGCCTAGGGTATCTTTTCACAAAGCCACCACAGATGATCAAGGTTGTTGCCAGTGCTTGCAAAAGTGGCGCTTGGAGTTTGAAACGAAATGGCCGATGCAAGTAGCATTCTGATAACATTCATCAGCAGCGTGGGTCTTTTAAGAAAAGAAAGTTCCTCTTGCATCTTGTAGGCTGTGGAACAGGTAGCCTGGTGGTTGGTTTGCGTGCTCATAAATGTTGCCGCGTGTTGTACTCACAAAGAAAGTTACGGGCCTATCCATCTGCTTTCACTGGTGACTTTCATCGTCGCCATGTGAAACGTTTGTGAAACTCGTCTCAATGGAGCCCTGCAACCAAGAAGGTTATAAAAAGAAATTCCGGAGCGGCAGTCCGCGCAGTCTCTTACAAGCAGAGGTGACGCCAGCGCTTGCCCCTACTTCGCCTTGAATACGTGCTGAACTACATGGAGTACAGTCGCCGATCAGCTGCTCTTGATCTGTTAATATCAATTTTAGACGATCTGGAAAATATTATATCGGTGTTCCGGGCTAAAATATCCCAACAGGATGGGTACTGATACCCTGACCTCCCACAGAAGTTGTCAAGACTTTCTAGCTTCATCCTAAAATCAGCTTCACAGACAGGCACATCGAGAAACATCTGTATGACAAAATTGGCCTCGTGAAAATCATTGGAAGTGAGAAGAAGATGCTTCCTGTTCTTCGCCGAATGCCAATGTTAATCGATTTCCCTGGTGAGATGGAGGATGCCGGCTTCGCCTCTAGGATATCATCTCCACTATAGAAGTTTTTTAAAACCTCGATCCTGCCATGTGCCAAGCAAAGCATGTTGAACGGTATCGACAGTATTGCCTCTATGCGGCGATTTCGTAAACTGCCTAGGCTGGCCGTGACGAATGTGAGTAGCACTATGATGATTGGTTAAAAATGTAGTGTAAGACTTATGTTGGCCCGACGTTTCTAATATTGCGAAAAAACATATGGTATCAAGTTTTAGAACCATTTTTAGTATGACAGAGCAACGGGCGTGGTGTTGCAACCGCGGTTAGAACACTATGCCTGTTTCCTTGTGATACATAAAGTGGTTGTACAACGCAATGCCGTAGTTTCAACAGCACGTCCATTGCGCGTTAATTGATTCAAACTGCTAGAGCTAACATATATTTCCTAGAGCGGAGTGGCGCTTTTGAGCTGAAGCCATACAGCGCCATGTTACCATGGGCAGAAAAGACGCCAGTAGGCTGTGTGGGTGATGTGTCGACGCACACACACACACACAAAAAAAAAAATTCACCGCCCATTACGATACCCTTTAACGCGAATTTTCAGCGTAGCTGTTTTGGTGTTTTAAGTCTGATTTATTGTGGCAAATAATTTAATTCGAAACGACAGGGTGCTCTCGGCGGCGGCGCTGCGCCTCTGCTCGGGCAGCTCGCTTAGCAATAGCGGTAGACGAAGCATTTCCACCGGTTACATCGCTCATATTTTAGAAAGAAAGCGTGAACACGAGAATGGGACGCTACCTGGGCACCGGAGGATGCACATCGCGTCGCAGCGGGCTCTGCTAGTCCACCCTCAACCACCCGGAATCTTTCACCATCGGCACGAAATCGTACAACCATCGTCACCGGCGAGTCACCAGCTTTTACTAGACGCCAATATTTCCGGGCTGGACTCTTTTCTTAGCCTGAGACGGCCGTTTGAAATCCCTAAGCGGCGGTCACCGTGTTAAGCCTAAATGCGCCACCGCGACAGCGTCACGGCGGACGCGGACGCCGCGTCGGCATCCGACGCACCCTGCAACGCGGCTCCCAGGGTAGGGGCCCGAGCCGCGGAGATGTCCGCCAACAATTCCGACCCGGCAGTTCAACTGGACTGCATGGATGCAGGCTGAGCGCGACATCGATTTCTGCGACTACGGGCCCCGGCCGGAGCGGAGCAGCCGGCATGCCCAATGATACACATCCTCAGCCACCCGTGCCTCACATTCCATGGTACCGGGTGGTCGACGCTCGCCGACGAAGGGTTGTCGCCGAGGAGTCCTTCAAGACTCCACCCGCCCCATTCGACTCACGCGAACGTCGACATGGACCCGGCTGCAGCCTCGAATGCCGCGCCTCCCCGCAGGGGACCACAAGGTGGTTCTCCGAATAAGAGGAGGTATATCACTACAACAAGAAGCGGTCTTACCGTTGCGAGGCGCGATACAAACCGCACTCCGAGCCCCGCTGCCTACCGACGGCACGCATACGAGTACGCAAAGAACAGAATATCGCACTGGTCAGCACCCCGGACCCTGACCTGGCGGAACAGCTTTGCCACATTCACACGCTCCCGCTCGGAAACAAATCGTATCAAGTCTCTGCGTATGTGGCTTCCCCGGACAATTCCTGCAAGGGGATAATCACAGGCGCCCTACCTGTACCTACCGAGGAAGCCCTCATGAACGATACGGTCACCTTCCCCATGATATCAACATCAACCACAATCTTGGCAATAAGGCTCTGTATGCATCTCTGGATAAAACATGTTCAGTCTCCGTGGGTAAGGATAAGTACCAGCCTGTAGTAAGCGCAATGTAAGTGCCTGAGCGAAGAGCACAGCGAAAGATGAAAGAGCGAACGCGGGGCGCAGCGGGAGATGAAAGGAAGCGAGAGCGAAGTTAGCGCGATGAGGAAATCGGAGGAGGAAGGCGGAGTGCCGCACAGGACCAACACCACCTAGATAGCACAAGGCCTTTTCACTCTGATCCATGACGTCATGCTACCTGGCCCGACTGCCATAGAATCTAATGGAGATGCTCCCGAGTAGGCAACAGTGATTTTGACGTCACCGCTTTCATCACGCCAGCCTTGTCAATAGAAATTTCGGGCCAGGTAGCATGACGTCATGGATCGGAGTAAACAGGCCTTGTGCTATCTAGGTGGTGTTGACAGGACCCGCTCGACGGCGACGACCAGGCAGGCGGCGAGCGCTACGGAAACAAAGCGCTGGCATCGGACCGACTGCGCATGCGCCACTTCATCCGCGCCGCGCCGCCAGAGAATGAGCTGCACGCGAGTCACGTGTTCTCGTGTTCACGCTTTCTCCTTTAAAAATTAGCGATGCAACCGATGGACATCGTTCGTCTGTTGCTGCTGCTAAACTAGCTGTGCGAGCAGAGGCTCGGTGCCGCCGCCGAGAGGGCACTTTGGTTCAGAATTAAATTCTTTGCCGCAACGTATCGCGAACTGAAAACAGCTAAGGAGCTGCCCTCAAAATGGGCTCTATGGAGTATTGTAATGGTCGGTAATTTTTTTTATGCACGCTTTCCTAGCCCACCAAGTCTCACTGTGCGAGCAGTAATAGTCACAGTTTTTTGCTATTGCAATAGCGTGGTTCATAAAAGCAGCCAAACTAATATACTCATTAGTGTTCATTTATTGGGATAAGATTCTGTTGTAAACGAGTAGTCAGTATACAGACTAACGTGAGAACATGGATGGGATATAATCGAGCGGTTTAAAAGATGCATTGGCTCGCAGAATTGACAGTGCGATTTCATCGCACTCTGTCTAGGAGGCCATGGTTTTCAGATGTGCTGCGTGCAAGTGCGCTGGGCGTAGCGAATCCCAAATAGTTGTATGGTGAGAACAGCGAGTGCACGCGAGACGTCTTCAACGGAGCCAACTCTCTAATGGCGTCGCCTAGTCTCTGTATGACACAGCCGCCACAACTGCTCAGGGTTATTGCAGCATTCTTGTATTAAGTGTTCTTGGATTTTCCACCCAAATGCAAGGCACAAATAGCATTGCAGCGACGTTCATAAACAGCGTCGGTCTATTATGATAAGCATTTCAACTTGGATCTTGCAGCCTGTTGAACAAGCGGCCTAACGTTTCGTTTGCGTGATCGTCAACGTTGCCGCGCATTGGACCTAGTGGACCTAATGGACTAATGGAGAATGGACTTGGACCTAGTGGACCTAATGGAGAATGAACCTAGGCATCGGGTTCCAGTGGCGACTTTCATCGCTGCCGAGTGGAACCTTCGTGGAACTTGTCCTAAAGGGGCCCTGCAACCAAGGAGGTTATAAAAAGAAATTCTGGAGTGGCAGCCTTCACAGATTCTTACCAACAGAGGTGAAGCCAGCGCTTGCCCTTCCTTCACCTTGAAAGCGTGCTGAACTACAGGGAGAACAACCGCAGTTCAACTGCTCTTGATCATCAATTAATATAAATGTTAATGTAACTGGAAAATATTAGAATGGTGTTTCGGGCTAAAACATTCCAACAGGCTGAGTATAGTGACACCCTGATCTCCCGTACAAGTTGTCAAGACTTTCAAGCTTCATTCTAAAATCAACGAAACAGAAAGACATATCGAGAAGCATCTGTATGGCAAAATTGGCCTTGTGATAGTCATTGGAAGTCCGAAGAAAGCCCTTTCTGTTAACCGCCGAATGCCAACTTTAATCGATTCCCCTGGTTAGTGAGAGGCGGCCGGCTTCACCTCTCGGACATCATCTCCAGCACAGAAGTTTTTTTTTGAAACCTCCATCCTGCGATGCGCCGAGCAAAGCTTGTTGAACGACATCCATGGCATCGCCACCATGGACTCAAGTTGGCACGACGTTGCTAGTACTGCGAAAAAATGTAAGCCACTGCGTTTTAGAACCATTTTAAGCGTCATAGAGCCACGGGCGCCGTGTTGGAACGGAGGTTGCGACAATAGGCCCGTTGGTTTGTGATACACAAAATGGTTGCTAAACGCAATTACGTAGTTGCAACACCACGGCCGTTCTACGTTAAGTAATTTATATTGCTCCGGGTAACAATTTTCCTAGAGCGGAGTGGGTGCTCTTGAGGTGAAGTCGTACAGCGCCATCTTGCCATGGAGAGAAAGGACGCCAGTCGGCTGTGTGGATGGTGCGTATATGCGTATACCATTGCGATACCTCGTAATGCGAATTTTAAGCGCAGCTGTTTAGGTGTTTTGAGTGCGCGATATATTGTGGCAAATAATTTGATTCCAAATGACAGGGTCCTCTCAGAGGCGGGGCTGAGCCTCTGCTCCGGCAGCTCGCTTAGCAACAGCGGCAGACCAAGCATTTCCACCGATTGCGTCGCCCATTGTTTAGAAAGAAAGCGTCAACACGGAAACGCCTGGCGCGCTCGGGGTACATTCTCTTGGGACCGCCACGGCGCAGGCGAAGTAGCGCATGCGCAGTGCGTGCGACGTCCGCGCCAGCGCTTTCTTTTTTTTTTTGCCATAGCGCTCGCCGAATGCCTGGGTGCCGCCGTTGAGCACTTCTGGCTTGGCACCCCGGTTTCCTCCTCACCCTTTAGCCATACCCTCCTCCTCGTTCCTCCTCGCGCTCTGTTCTCTCTCACCATCTTTCATCTCCCGCTACGCTCCGCGCTCGCTCATTCATCCAGCGCGGCACTCCTTCGCTCTGTTACCTGGAATTTCGAGAGACGCGGACGCTCAACGAAGGAATGGGCGCATAAGAGCTGCACTCCAAGAACACGCAATCGCATGTTTGAATTGAATCGAGAAAGGGTCGGGGATTACTCTTCACCTGTAAGTACCCGAATTTGTTCAAAACAATGCACGCTATGTTCACCCACAACTGCTCGACGTGCGCCTATTTAATAGCTAAACCGCCATGCATCAGCGACACTTTTTTTCTCCCACTTACGCTATTTTTCTCCAACGGATTTCTAAATAATATACTGAGGTGCGAAGTCAGTGGAAACTAGCCTTTTGACAAGAAGGCTGGGAGCCAAAAGATGGACTCCGGAGTGCATCGGTCGAACGGGGCAAATAGTTCTCATGCGAACTGAAAACATTTCGGCAATGTTTTCCGCGTTCCTTGAGAATCTCCAGAAGTAAGTGAGTGTCGCTGCCTTGCAGGAAGTTATTAGCACGTATAGTCAAGGGTAAAACTGACACCACCTAAGCACACTAAAAGGAAAGCAACCATGACGTTTCCTGTATCCTGTTCCCAAATGAACAAGATCCCTGTATAACAGCCGAAACGTCTTGGTTTCCTTTCTATTTATGTTTTTTGGTCGGCCTCCTTTCTACCCTTGACTATGGGCAATACCGACCACACGAGTTTTCGTTGAACTCTCGATTTCATTAGCACGTATATATTATGCATGCTGAAAGGGATGCCAATCCGACTGGGCTCACGCAATGCTCTACGTATGCGCACGTTTTTATAGCGAAAGCTTTACTGGCCGCGAACTTGCGATTTCGCCGTGGCAGTTCTCCGACAAGGCACATGACGTCACGACGCGCGCCTCGCCGCGGATATTTCTTTCTCTCTCTCTCGCTCCCTATTCACTACTGCGCATGCGCCAAAGTAGCACCGAGCCACAGTTGTTCCACCGCTGCGCAGCTCCGCGCCTTTCCGCCGCCACCATTTGGTATGACGTCACACAGCGTTCCTCGTCGTTGCGCTCTCCTCCGCTCGCTTCGCCAGCTGCGTCGCATGACTGATAACATGTAGGAGGATTGAAAAGGGGAGCTCGCGTGCGTTGCCACTACAGTTGAGGCGGCAGTAGCGACGGCGACAATTCTGAGAAACAGGAGGAGGCCTGGAATCGACGTCGGAACGAGATGAGGAAACGAATCGCCCAGGAAACAGACGAACAGCGCGCCGAATGACTGGCTAAACGCCGCAACATAGCTAGACAACCTAACCTGGACTTGCAATCAAGATTAACCAAAGCTCACCATGCTATGCCTTAGCTTTCGCTACGTATATCCTGGCATAGCCGCGCTAGGCCACTGCCAATTTTTGTTACCTGTTCGAAGCCGTGTTTGTTGCTCTTGCCTGAATTTGTGCCTTCATGGCACTCAAGTTTTACTCCCCAAAGATCAGCAATACCTATAGCATTAGGCCTTTTTACGTACATCCAAATCTTCATGCGCAAAATTTTCCCTCTCTGCCTCCATCGGAATACAGAGGTAAAGCGGACCTATCTTTTGCTTCGCGAGCCAGCTAGTGAAGATGGAAAAATAATCACTGGTGATTGATATTGCTCTCTAATGCGAAATCTGAGCACAGCGCTACAAGTGCTTTCATTTCGAGTGTCAATATTTTGTATTATGATTATATAAGTACACGGTTTACGTTAGGAAGGGAACCGTGTGAGTAGCCTGGCTGGCGCGGAGAATCTGTCTCGTGCGGCACATTGGAAACGGAGCGAAGTGTGGCGCGACTGCCTCGCCAATCGGGAGAACGCTTGAGGCAGCGCGTGGGTGACGTGTGAGCGCGATTCACAACAGCTTCAGCAGACCTCCGCTCTTGCAGCGCTTTGTTTCCATGTTTGACGCGCGCTACAGTGGTGCCATCTCGTGGCCATCGTCGCCGCAGAGCTTGTCTTACGGGGCACTTCGCTTTTCTTGTGACGCTTTCGCCATACCCTCCTCCTCCGCTTTCCGCCTCATGGTTGTGCGGCACCCTCCAGCTCCGGTTTCTTCCTCGCGCTTTTTCCTCTACCGCCGTATTTCATCACCCGTTGTGCTCCGTATTCGCTCTTTCGTCCTTCGCTGTGCTCGTTCGCTCGATTACGAGGGAACACATTAAAAAATGTACAGAGGACAGGAAGGCCTACCCACGTACTACAGTACGCCTCGGCTCTTTGAGGTTCCTGCCTATGGCAAGATGGCCGCCGCCCGCTCTGCCAGGCTTCACCCGTTAGCATTGGAACGAATAGGAAGCCTCCACTCCAGCAAATTTTCTTTCAACCTCCTTGTTTGCAAGCACGGAAAGGACGCATCACATGCCGAGCACTTCGGAGCACCAGTGGCCGCTTCGCGGAAGCTGTTGTAACTATGATAGTGACGCCATGGCCTTCGAGATTAGACCGCACGACGCCCGATCGCGGATGCCATGGAAATGCCACGGAACGCCATCAAGAGTTTGAGCAAGCTTGGCAGTCGTGGCGCTTCGTCTTCTAGCTGCTAATGCCCGGTGCTATTGGGTGGCAGTAGATGACGTCATGAGAAAGTAAAATGTGGACCTTAAAGCCGGGAAGAATTCGAGGTGAGGTGTAAACTTTCATTTAGCTGATATCTCGATTTTTTTTTTCTGACCCATAACTAAGGTCCGCGTGGGTCAATTTTGATAATTACCTTTGTGCGGTGTTGCATGACATGCTGTAATAGACCTGGAGCACATATGGTGACCTGAAAACGGCGTTGCAGGGTCCCTTTAAGGCGTGATTGTAAAATCAATACCCGTTTTCAGGGACACATGGTTGAGCAACTATTACTTTGCTGGTCTTTGCAGAGTTTCCCTGTGGCTACACCTCTGGTGAGGAATACTCATAGCTGCAGTATTGCTCAGCATAGTGCAATCAGCCAAGGTAATTCAATGGCTATCACGCTGCGCTACTAAACTCTAGGTCCTGCGTTCGATGACGCCCGTGGCGGCCGCAGTTTTTCGGCGGTGACGAAATACGGAAACCTTAGTGTGTTCCGATTTAGGTGCACTTTAAAGAGCACCAGGTGGTCGAAATTATTCCCTAGTGTCGCCCATTACGGCGTTCCTCATAGTTAGATATCATGGTGCCCAGCACATGAAACCCCAGAATTTAATTTTTGAGCAGAGCAGATGCTAAATCGTAGCACACATGTGTACAGCATCATGGGAGCACATATCTTCACTATTCTGGGAACCCACCTGCTATTACAGAAGATGGCTTTTTTTTTCAAACAGAACTCGCATTCGCCGGATCCCAACGCTAAAGTAACATGTGACGTCGTAATCGGCCAATCAAGTGGCCTGCAGGCGTTACGAAGCTCCGCCTTCAAAGTGAAAAAAAAAATGCCGTTCACACAAAGCATGCGCACCAAACCTCAGCCGGAACGTGTAGAGGGAATGCGAATACACAAAACACCATGTCTCGACGATGACAGTGAGTGTGTGTATCAATGACGTAAATTATTTGCCACCCGGAAATAGCCTTCGCCGCTGGAACGCGGCCGCCAGAAGTACCGGATGTAGCAACTGAAATGCGGTCTACATTGCTTAGTGGTACGCTTTTTTGTCAATCGAGTGGCGAAAAAGGTCCGAACGTGTGGTAGCCGCTTCGTGGGAGAATCGCTTAATCTCAGGAGACTGAGCTTCGGTACCCCGATTCACACCCGCTCT
>NC_091827.1:36034100-36076600 GCF_038994185.2 Dermacentor albipictus | reverse complement strand
GTCGGCCTCGTGGTAGGCGCAGCGGTTCGCTGCGCAGTCGGCTTCGTGGTAGTCGGCTGCGTAGCTTGTGCGGTGGTCAACAGATATTGAGTCCTCTCAGCTGTAGTGAATACACGCGGTGTTGCCCTCGGCGTGCTTGGCAAATCTGTGCCCGAAGACAAAAGACGCGTGCGTCAGCCATCCATCAATCACGATAACCGAAAAAGAAATCGGATATATCGACAAGGGGGGCAAACGTAGGGTGTTTTATACGGTGTGTTTTATGTTGACGGTAACAGAAAGTAAAGAAAAAAGAACACCCATGACATGTAGTAATATTCTACTTCTTGAGATAAACTACTCTCAGAGGCAGACATTATTTGTACAAAAATTAATGTAAGTGCATCTTCGTGTAAATAACAACTTTGCAATAAATAACAACCAAATTCCGCCATTATGTCAAATTCGTAGTTTTTTTTTTCAGTTCTCACTGGCCCAGTGGGATATTACGCGGTGTCTCTTATTAGCTCTAAATGCCATCATTATAGACTTTGACAATACAGCCGAATTCGGCAATGTCCGGAGCACGCCAGCGCTTCGAATTAGCAGAAGAAAAAATGCTGGAAATTTTCAGAGCGTCTTATACAATTCGTTACTATAGCTTTCTTTTTCTACGGCCTACTTTCCGCTTCGTTTCTAAAGTGACGTATTGGTCGTGGCGTCACGACGCAGCAAGTAGTCACGTGACAGCAGGACGCTGTGGTGCACGGAGGAAGGAAAAAAATAGTGAGGAGAGGCCCCACCGTCATTCTTTGCGAAGCCAATTCGTGACGCCAGGAGTTTGCTCCGCCATCTTGCTGGCGGAGCAAACGCCTATCTTGTCTCCTATCTCCTATGTGGGGATGCGCGACTCTCACGCGTCCCCTGATATCTTGTTTTCCCTCATAGGTCTCACAGTGCGGCTTCGCCGCGTGGCCTGGCGCCCGCGGCGGTCGGAGTGGTTGAGGCGCAGTACGAGAGATGGCGCGAGTGTTGCGCTGCGGCGGGGTTACTTGGGCGCAAGGGAGAACACGCTCTCTCTTGGGCGGCGGACCGGTGAACGTGGCGGACGTCCCGCGCGTGCGCCGATACATGCTTCTGCGAGACCGTCTCGCGTGGCCGCCTTCGAGCGCGCCACCGTTCGCGTGACCGTACGCACGAACGACCGGGCGTTGGGATCCAGCGTGGGGCGAACATATTCGCTCGTTATCCTGTCGCGGTGAGTCGGACTTCTAGATTTGTCGCGCGCCCATCGGCATGTTTTGTGGGTAGCAACTGGGCTAGCAGGCATTGATCTATGAAAGGTGCAATAAATGCCCTAGTGATTGTTTGCACTACTGTGTTGTCGTTCCTTTGTCCCAAGAGCACGGGAGAAGACCCCCACACCTATCACCAAGCTCCTATCTCGTTTACGTTTCCCGCCTCCGGCGTGCAACCACGTGCAAACCCTCCGCGCTGCTTGCGCGCGCGTGTGCCATGGCGATCGAACCCCATCGCGATACCGTTGCCAAAGTCACGTCGTCCGAGTAAATTGTGCTCTAGCGTTGACAGAAGTTGGATGTGGTGAACTCGGCAAATTAGACCACGAGGCCGGTCCCTGCCACTTTTGCCGCCTTTTGCGAAAGTAGGGAGTTTTAGCGGGTCCGGTATTCCACCAAACGCAGGCTGATCGGGCGGAATACCGAGTGAGCGCAGGAGCAATTAAACGTGAGTGGCCTGCCAGCTGGTGGCGCAGAGATGAACCAGAGAAACACATAACTATTACACTGCAGTCACCACGTGAATTGTGCTTCGCTGCTGGCATAAATTGTCGTGGTCTCCCAGAGACTTAAATGTCTGTGGGAGACCACCTTAAGGCCTGCCCCCGCCATGGTGCGCTCTTGTCTGCTTGCGATAACAATGTTGTCTTGCACGTGTCTTGCACGATCAAGTGTGCGAGAGTATATATTCATAACCTTTCTTTTTGTAATAAACACCAGTTGGAAGTTTCCACTTGTCCTTGTCGCCCCTTTCTGCCCCGTGTCTACTCTTGCGCTATTCACTTCAGGATGGAATACCAATTAGCCCGGTCTCACGCCCTGCTTCAATAAATTTTCGACGGTGGCGTAATTCGAAAATTTACGCTAGCAACTAAGTAGGCGTGGATACGCCTGTTTGCTGCAGCATCAGTTTTGTGCTCGTCTGGTTGAGCTCCGCACCACCATTCGGCTGCACCGTTCTTACCGCTCACGTTTGCGCCTCCGCGCCCATCCGGCAAAACGCCCAGTTCCCCTGCGTTTAGCGGAATGCCGAACACGCTAAAACTATCCAATAAATCTGCGCATGCTCACTGTACAGGAAGAGAACGCAAGCGATGACCGGCAACACATTTTTCGCACACGACGACACATCGACCTATGGATAGTTTACCTCACTTTACGATAACAAACGCGCATGCCGGTCGTGGCTTGAGGCCTCGTTGTGCCATGTCGAACAAGTTTCGGGTGGCCGCCCACCGTGGAGATGTGACGAACGGAGATGTGACGAGGGTGCGCTTGCAGTCCTGGGGTCGGTCGGCGAAAACGTGTACGGAGGCGCGTTAGCCACGACATGCACCTTCAGGGGACAAAAACTTAAACTGTGTCATAGAAAATATATCATAGTAAATGATTTGTGGCGATCTGGGGGGTGTTCCTGCACGTTCCTAAGGTTTCGCGGTCCAGGACATTCATCGAACGCGAAAAAAAAGAAAGCATAACAATGTCTCGCCGGCGCTCTTTCGACGAACCCCGAGTGACGATGGAGGACAACCCACCATGATGGGGTTCGGTGAAGTCGGTCCGCTCCAGAGTTGAAGATTCCGCTGGAGTCGTGGCTTCCTCCAACGGCTCGTGAGGCAGAGTGGCGCGTGCGGGCGGCGGTGGCAGGTTATTCGCCGGTTTCACGCCCGGAACAGTGACACCCGACGTGGCGTTTCTCGAAGTCGCGTTCACGGCGTCTTCGTCCTCGTCTTCACATGCGTCGCGCCAGAAGGGCGGGACAGGTCACCGCCTACATTTCGCGAGGAAGACAAAAGCCACCGGGGACGAGCAGCGACGACCATGTCGCCTGTGCGTTCTGAACCGTAATCGTGCGCGTAGTACCTCACACAACACGGAGAGCGGCAATTGGGGACCCCGATCAATTTACGCGTCGAGGTTCAGTGCACTGCAGCTCACGCTCAGTGAAAGGTGCGCGAAATATCAATCGTTCCAAGGAACGGAGGAGCGCCCCTAAGAAAGGGTAACAAAAAAATCGCGAGCGATACATGTGGATTTCAATCGCACAACGAGCATTTACTTTAGGCTGCAGCACCGCAGCTTACGCATGTAATCTTGTTTACGCGTTGCCTTGGCTACAAAGCTGACCATGCGTAAACCCCTACACCACCTGAACGGGAGAGCGAATGGTAATACGGTCGACTCCTGTTAGTTCGACTCTTGCAGGTTTGCAAGATGTGGTCGAATTATCCGTAAGGTCGAATTAACGAACGGCGGCAAAATGAACGAGTTCAAATATTGTTTTGGTACCTAAAACTAGCTTTTACTGTATTTGTGCTTCTTGCTCCAGAAGTTCTGCTTAACCGTCATGCGGTGACGCGTACCTAAATGTTTAAACGCTACCTCAGCTTTGGACTTAAAGGAGAGGTAAAGTACTTAAAGTTCTGGAAAAGTAACAGAGAAGTACAGTAAAACAGCTTCACACCTAGAGAAGCAGCAGCACCGTCTTCTCAATTTCTTGCACTTTCAAGCCTTAGCAACCGCTGCACGCATGAGGGAACGCCGGCGTGGTTCCAACCAACCGAAGAGGCACGCTCTCGCGTTCGAACTAAAGGAGCCGTTTTCCGACGGCGATTTATTATTCCTCGCCGGAACATTCCAGTGCGTTCGAATTAAGCGAAAAGTCGAAATAGCGGAGATTGAATTAACGAGAGTCGACTGTAAATTAATGTTCGGCCAAGCTCTCAGCTAGATTCTGGAACACGCAGATAATACAGCTATAGCGCAGAAAAATGAAGGACGCCGAGAGATTAACAGAGGGCAGAGATCGTGAGGAGCGGCCATGCATGCATTGTCTCCCAACGACAGACATTCCCCACGTACCTCACTCACATGCAAGGGTTGGCGCGCGACTGACCACTTGAGACACTTTGCGTGCATTCTCGGGCTTCTTTCAGGCTCAGAAAAAACGCTTTTGTGTGGCGTGTGTTAGGCAACAGAAAGCTGGATCGGGAATTCTTCATGTTGCTCTGCAATTTTCTCATTGACACTTTTCATCTAATTATAATATGTGAGAAGTTGATTACCTAATTAGGACTAACTATGTAATTAGCCGGAATGCAAAAAAAAAATTCGAGCATCTCCGAGTGAAGGCAAAAAACACTGCCTGAATTGGTTCTGCCCAGCTACGTGGCATTTGCATATTTTAACGTATCGGTGCATGAATAGTTGGGACACCCTGCCTATGAAGTCTATAGACTATATATACTGTTGTGTCCAGCTGCATGTATAGTAATGAACTCCCATTTAAGTTCTCTCTCGAGAGAGGAATACGTGGCGAATGCTGAACTAGCTCACGTGTGGTAAACACGATAGATCGCCGCTATTAAGCGGCAGGCCAGTGTAATGCAGCAAAGTTAGACAAAGGTGCTCTCAAATGCTCTGCTATCTCACGACAGCCCTTCACCTTCGTATCGCATACGTAATACTTCTTACCGTTGCTACTACCACCAGCGAGGACAAAGACGATCAGTGCGAGTACGGCCATGAACATGATGCAGAAGATCAAGGCGATGATGGCTACCTTGAAGTCGGACTCCCTGCAGGGCCGTGACACCTTCCTTACTAACAAATTTAGGCTTCTCAGGCGGTTTCTTTTTGTCTTTCTTTGTAGCCGTTTCCGAAAATCTTCAATATAGACTATGTGTCTACCATCGGCGTAATAATGAAAAAGGGGGGGGGGCAATGTATTGCAGTGTTGGTTAGGGTATTTACACGAATGTTGCTTGTAACCGGTTTTAGTTCTTGCACTGGATAAGCTTTAAGTTCGGCCCAACTGCCATTTTGGATGACTACTGCTCTGCACGATGTATTACAGCGAGGAAATAAAAACGAGGACAAACACAAATCGATAGCATGGCGCTCATTATTTCGACATGTTTTTTTTTATCGCTGCTCTTTTTTTTCTTCTCGTAGCACTTACATCGGTAGGACTGATCATACGGGCACTGTTGTAAACCCCTTTGAGGGCGCTTCTGTGTGGTACACGAGGCGTGTGGGCGCCCGCTGACTTCGCATTTATTGTTTTTCCTTTTTGCGTACAACAGCGTCGAAGCGCGACAAAGGAAAAAAAAAACGAAAGAAAAATAAAGAAAACGTTACGAGCTGCAAGTGTTTTCGAATGCCGATTCGAACTTACGTCACGAGACCAGTAATTAATGAATTGGCTAAGCAGTTTGGGCCTATAGTTTGATAGTTAAACACGACAAGATTACTCCAACTTGCGCAGGTCAAGTGCTAAGAGAACACCGTTGGTCCCGCTCTCTTATCGCTCTTATTTCATGGAGCTTCTTTTTCAAAGATTTAACCCATGTTAGCTGCGACACCCTGCATAATGTCTTCCGCGAGTTCGTTGCCATGGGAACGAGAGGATAAGGGCGCAGTCCCGGGCTACGCTACATAGATTGTGGCTGGCGCAAATCTTCCGAGCCGTGTTATTTTGTAATGGCAGAATAACGCCGCGATATTCCAAGTTCAGCCAAGGAGCAAAGGGCGTTACGAAAACGGCAAGTCGTCATTCCGGTAATAACCGCGCCTTCCGAACGACTGTGGGACGTAGTGTAGGCCACGTCGGATGACTCTCATTTGCATGGAAAGCGTAGTGAATGCAGCTGCGAGGATACTTACTCGTCATCTCCTGAAGTCAAGACAGAAAGGCAGTCATGTAGCGCACGGAAACGATGGGCCGGTGAACAAGTTACATCAAAATCGGTGCTGCTTTGGTGCGAGCTTTCTTTGCTTCTGTTCTTATGGCCACTTAAGCACCCTCCTTTTGAATGCCATAGCATTTATCTGCATACTTCTGAGGCACTGATAAACGAATGAGTGTGCACAGTTCTTGATTTATCACTTGTAGGAATATCCTACAAGCCCCGTAGCACTTACCCTGTTTGTTCGTGTGTAAAGCGTACAGGAACAAACATGGTTACGGTATAGGGCATGTAGTATATTCAAACAGGGCTATAGGAGGAAAGTGGAGAGTGTTTAATGCCTGACGTCAATAGCTTGTAAGACGCATTGGCGTTCTAGGTGGTGTTGAATGGCGTCATTCGGAAGCCGGACCAGATGAGGGGGAGGAGTTTCAATCAGGATTTCCGTTTCAATCAGGATTAATAAACCGCATTGTGAAGATACAGAGAAAATCTGCAAGGTTCATTCTTTCCCGGTATTATCGCACTGACTCTGTTTCCGAAATGCTTCGCTTGCTTGATTTGACTCCACTGGCTCAACGGCGGAAGTTGGCTAGACTTAACTTTCTTTTTTTGTTATCAAAAGGCCACTTAAATATTGAAACCGCACCCTATCTTGCTCCCAGGCAGGCTAGAAACGTCAGGTCAAGCAATCATTGCATGTTCTCAATTCCAAAAGCATATCTGGACATGTACGCTTAAGAATTTTTTTCCGCGAACGATTAAGGAATGGAACAGTTTGACAGTGTCTGTTTTGCACTCAAGTAGCATAAAAATCTTTGAGGAACGCGTTAAAAACCTTTTATGAAATTGAATTTTAGTTCTGTCGTGCAAACGTTGTCACACTATTCTAGAAATACATACAATAGTCTTTCTTTTATGCTCTTTCCGATTTCACTGTCACAATGTTACAAACAGCCATTTCTTAGCCAGAAGATTGTCTTTGTATTTGGTTATTTGTTTTGCATTGTATTTCCAACATTCATTGCTTCATGTCCTATTTACGTTTGTAGAGTGTTTACATTTTTGTACGCTATGTGCAAATTTGCTGTACCCACCCTGTTACGGCCAAGACGGCCAACAGTATTTGAAAATAAAATTTAAAAAAATGGAAAGGAAGGAGGGGAAGGCGATCGAAGAGAAGGTGCGAGGGAAGGTGGAGGGGCGGATTTGAAAGGAGACATCGCAGCCTCCAACCGCGCAGTTAGGTCTTGCCGGCACCAAATTGGTTTTTCGTCCACTTTCATTTTCCTTTAGCTTATCACTCCTACGTTTCAACAAGAACAACAACAATTCCCCCTATGCATTCTCTGGCTTCACTTTAGGCGGGCTTCATATTGTTACAAACAAAAATCGGGCCCCTCGTTTTGTCGAATCTTCTCGTTCATATATGTACATGTATAGACAGACATGCCGGATGCTGTGCTGCCTGGAGGCGTGAATTTACATGGTATAAATGACGTTTCAAAAGATTACCGCTGCTGCACTTACCCGCCGACTGGACGTAGTCAATGCCTGAAAAAAATTAAGGCAAGTTTTAGCCGCTGCGCAGGCGCCTACGAAGAAATTTATCTTTGGCTAAACTGATCATAAATGAACAGCGGGAAGCAAATGTGACAAAGCAGCAGGGCTGATAATTGTCAATTTCGTTTTTTTTCACTAAGAGCTTTTATATAGCGCCCAAACGGAAGACACGGAGTGGTTGGCGGATATGACAGCAATCACGGACCGTGGCCTCAGAGATCAGTTTCTTACAAAAAATTAACTAGAGGCAACTCTGGCGCTGCGATCTTTCAGGAACTGAAGTAATCGTAGATAGTAGGTGGATTTGTCTAATCTTCGTGCTTGTGGATTCGGACGTTCTTCAGACCCTGTTTTTTACGCTTCATCTTTTTCAACATCACCTTATATATTTTTTCTGAACGTAGGAAGCTAATAGGTGGTGCCGAACTCCACGGCGACTCGCAAATGGCCTCTTTGCTGTTGCGAATGAGTGATTTACCAGTTCAGCAAAATTTACAGGGACCATACAACACCTTTTTTTTTTGCTCGAGATCTGTTCCGGACAAGCGTGTCAACGAAGTAAAAGCAAGAATACCTATGGTGAGCAACTTATAGCAATGCATACCGGAAACTTCGACATACAAGCAAAATGAGAACTGCCGTATAGATTCCAATTTTTGCTGCCCTACAACATGGCCACAATTAGTACATGACCGGGGTAGTTGGAGAAGTATGGGAGAGGCCTTTGCCCTGCAGTGGGCGTAACTAGGATGATGATGATGATGATGATGATGATGATGATGCCACATTTCCGACTCACATGACGTAAAACTGCGGCGCCCAATAGAAGTAGGGATGGGCGTTACGTAGTGGAAGTTGGCTCGAGTTGATGGCGTCGTTTCCATCATTATAAAAACTTTCCCGTGGTGGTCATGATAACTAAGCGATACTTAAAGATGGTTGTAAAACACAACGTCGTGTCTACTTTTCTTTTTCGCAGCGGTCGCAATATCTACCGAACGTATATATCGCGTATTACGTTTTTCTAACCAGCGGTCACCATTCCGCAGAAAAAAAAAAAAAAAAACGTCATGTCCTTTGCACGAAGCATATGAAATCGGCGCGTCGTGATAATGCTATCCGTGTGAAGCGTTGACGACAGCTTGCTTTACTTTTAAGACGGCAGCTTCGAGGAATGTCAAGGATCGATTTCGGAAGAAGTCTCTGCGACTTGGTGTTACCTCGCGCGGAGAAAAACGAAGAAAAAAAAAAGAAGGCTAAGAAAAAGTCCACATTATCGCTGCATTACCTTGCACGTGCGGACTCAAGAAAAAACACAGCGTAGCCTACATTAAGCGCATACAAGAAAGTGTGAATACATGCTCTCGTGTGCGACAGGCGACCATTCGCTTACAGAGTTTCCGTTCCAGGCATTCTGCTCAGCCGCCACCTTGTCTGGACCAACACAGTAGCCTGAATAGCTTTCTCTTCAGTTCGAAGCTGTACTAGCGAATTCGTCTTTCTTTATTTTTTTTTTGTCGGCGTCGTCATAATCGGAACGATACATAAGACCGTCACTCTCCTCTTTGCTATCCGCTTAGCTGGGTACAACGAGTATTTAGATACAACCTCAAATGGGTCCAAAAACAAGAAAGGGGCTGACAAATGGAATAGCACACTGTGGTATAAAGTGTGTAAACAGGGATAAGGTGCCTCAGACAGGCTGGCCAACGTTTCGATAGGAGGACCTATCTTCGTCAAATGGGTGCCACCCAACAAACAAGAAACAAGCGCACTGGGTCCCTTTCTTATTCCTCACCAGTTTCCCTTTGACGCGACCACCTGCGGAGCAATAGTTTCTACGCGCATTGAATATTGCGCTTATATTTAATAGCTACAAAATATTGGCGCCTAAACTTACTAGGTACCATCGGCATGCCAGGTGCGAGTAGTGAGCTGTTATCTGCGGCCGAAAAAGCAGCAAAAGAGTGGTGGACCGGTGGTCCGTCCTCTGAAAAAAAAAAAAAACAGTCAAGTTCAAAGCAAACCAAAGCGCAACCGCTGAGTTTTCGTTTTGCTTATTTGGTTCCTTAGACAGTGCGTAAGATGATCTTGCGAGGCTAAAGGCAAAATCGCCTGACGAGGCCTCGGCCCCCTTTACAGACGCGCACATGCAACACAGTTACGCGTCTTTGATTGTGCACGTGCATTAACTCGAGCAAACAAGACACACTACCGTGAAAGGTCTTACTCAGCAGTTAAGAAGCACAAGAAACGTTACAGACCAACAGGCATTGAAGCAAAATTAAGTTATGGGGTTTGACGTGCCAAAAACCGCGATCCGATTACGAGGTACGCAGTAGTGGAGGACTCCGGGATATTTGGGATCACCCGAGGTTCTTCAGCGTGCACCTAAATATAGGTACAAGAGGGTTTTCACATTTCACCCCATCGAAACGCGGCCGCCGTGGCCGGGATTCGATCCCGCGACCTCGTGCTTGGCAGCGCAACAGCATAACCACTCAGCAAGCACGGCGGGAAACACGCGCTGCACTTACGCAGTTTAAACCCTAACTGCAATGAAACTTCGCTGTGACTAAATTTGTTACAAATGAGCAGTGTAATACCCCTAAACCAATCTTGCTGAAGGCACAGGGGGGCGGGGGCGGTTGCATATATTTAGTTTTTATCAAAAATCGTCAATAACCTATGTTTGTGCCCACAGTAGCATGATGACCTCTACCAGCGACCCCAAATTACGCCTGGCTTGTGCTACCCGATTTCCAGTTGCGCTTGCAGATTCCCTAATTTCATCACTCCACCTAATTTTCATGCCGTTCTCGACTGCGCTTCCCTTTTCTTGGTAGCCTTTCTGTAACTCTAATGAACCACCGGTTATCTGCCCTGAGCATTATATGGGCAGCGCTGCTTCATTTTTCCTCCCAATGTCAACTAGAATATCGGCTACCACCGCTTGCTTTCTGGTCAACACAACTCTCTTCCCGTGTCTTAACGTAACACATAACATTTTTCTTTCCATCGCTTGCTGCGCCACCCTTAACTTGTTCTCATGCTTTTTCATTAACCTCTAAGTTTCTGCCCCATGTGTTAGTACGGGTAGAATGCCATGATTGTATACACTTTTCAACGACAGCGGTAAGCTGCTGGTCATGATTTGGCAGTGCTTCCGTATGCGTTTTAACCTTATTTATTCTCCTGAATATTTCCTTATCGTGATCAGGATCCCTTGCGAGTTATTGACCTTGATAGACGAACTCCTGCACAGACTCTAGAGGCTCACTCTAGATCACGAATTTTTGCTTGCTTGAGTTTTTTGCTTGATCACGAATCATGCCAGAGTATTGAACATTATCTTTTACTTCTGAATATTAACAATCCAACCGTTCTTTTACGTTTTCTCAATTGAGTTTTTCAATAATTTGCCGCAATTCATGCGCATCATTGCTGAACAAGAAAATGTCACCTGCAAACCGAAGGTTGCTGATATATTCACCGTTGATCCTTACTCCTAATCATTCCAAGTATAACAGCTTCAATACTTCTTGAATACTGGCTGATGCAGTCTTGCGGAATATATAACTTGGACCACTGGGTATAAGCAGTAAAGCATGGGGCACGGGGTATGTGAATATGCTTGGGTAATCCTTCAGGATGGGTATCTACCATTGGGCCCGAACAGACACAGGCAAACAGAGCAGGAGGAAAGAAGTGATGAAGCAAGCAACAGGAATTGAAGAAGTCCGCTACACCGAAGGGAAGAAAGAAGCCTGCATTAAAGGTAGCCGATGTACGGAGAATGAAGTAGAGGGAACGAAATGAGACCAGACCGTGCATAGAGCTAGGATTGTTTAGCTGTATAAAAGAGAAAAAGGAGTAAAGCGAAGACTTAGAGCGACAGAAAGCTGAGCTAGTTGGTAAGGATTACTTATGCAAAAAAGAGGTGAGGCGTGCAGACAGGACACAAGAGTAGAGAAGTGGACAACACGAACGAGATCGTGTTATCGTGTTGTCCACTTCTCTACTCTTGTGTCCTGTATGCACGCCTCACCTCTTTTTTTTTTTGCATTATGAAAGCGGAGACGTTTCGGTAACATATCGTCCTGCGACCAGAAGAGAGCGCAGTGAGTAATCACTTTTCAATTCAGCTAGAGCTGAAAAGCGTAGCGTTAGAGAGAGAAAGAGGAAGAGAGAGATTTTGAAGAGGAAGAGGCGCTATTTTACAGTAGGTAGCGCACTGACATATTGCAGAAGTGAGCCCCCTCTCATTAAAAAAAAAATTTAAATACGAAGGTTTAGATATTGAGTGCACGTGCACAAATGAGGCGTCTCCTCACGTTTTTTCGCGGTAAAACCTACTTTTCCTTCCGCAAACACAGATGTAAAGATGCAACATCACGTGGTCGATTGGCATGTTAGTGCAGCATCCTGGGTTTTCATGTCATCTCGCACTATCCTAAACGCACTTTACTGACCAGTGCTTTTTATTGGTCGTGAGAGAAGATAATGGCTCATATCAATATCTAGCGTCAACTTGCTCGAAAGTTCTTGTCGAACCATTTCGCCCTCATTAATACCTGGCATGAATACTTTACGTAATCATTTGAAATTTAATTTACAAATGATTGATCGCAGCGAGCAGCAAGTACGAAAGGTTGCGGGAGGATGTGTTACCGTGGCAGTATCAGGATGATCATTGTACGAACGGTCAAGGAGGATCAAGGTGCGAACGCTTAAGACAGAATTTCGAGGCAATGCGATCAATTTGGAGGCATTCATAACGAGGACGTGCTACGAAGCACAATACTGTTTCTGTGAAAGGTCTTTCCGGGAAAACAACAAGTGGAACGTCAAGGTGCACAGCCGCTGGTTTCTATTCGGATATTCCCACGCAGAGACTTTTCCAGGATTTAGAGTGAAGGTGCTCTGGGCACAGGATGCTGCTTGATGAATTTGCTTATTGCCTGAATCGACAATCATTGTATGCACAAAGTAGTTATCTATGGTTGGTTATGCAAATCCAACGTTCGAAAGCGCTAGGATTGTGCTGCCAAAGATACATGTCTTCACTTTTCCTCTGCAACGTTCTCGAGAATAGTCTCGAGATCCATATATGTGTATGGATCAACGAGAAAAAGGTGAATTAACCCAGGAACCCAGTTTTCGTTACCCACAACCATATGAAGCCGACAGATAATGAAGCGAAGTTAAGCATAACAGAAATTATTTGTTGGTTTACTTGAACTGCATAAATGATTAGGTAAAGGAAATTGACAGTGGACGGCAAAATAATCTTGCCGCCGATTGAAACAAACCCACATGCACTCCGCATTGCGCGTGGATGCGTTGCTGTGCCGACTGAGCTACGTCAGCAGCTGTTCCCACGTCCACATTCTTGAATATTTGTGTATGCGTACGGGAGTGTCAGCCAGCGCCACACATGGCCGTGGTGGCGGATGCTGTCATTAGAGACTTTTAGCGTGTCCGCTATTCCGGCTAACCGGGGCGGTTTGGGCGGATTACCGGATTGTCGGACGCGTAAACGTGAGCGGCCAGATTGGTGGCGGCAGCTGGTGGTGCAAAGGTCAACCACCTAAACACACAGCCAATTACTATATTCTTCTTAGCTGGGGTGTAAGTTTTCGAGAGCGGCATAGTTGTGAATGCAATTACGCCGCTGTTGAAAATTTGTATCAGCAGCGAAGCAGAATAAAGTAGGTTACTGCAATTTTAGCTCTGTGTTTCTCTGATTGAGCTCTAGAATACCAGACGGCAGCACCGCTCCGACCGCTCACGTTTACACCCCCGACCATCCGGTAACCCGCACAAACCGCCCCGGTTTGCCGGAATAGCGGACACGCTAAAGGTCTCTAATATCTGTTGGATTAAGAAAAAAACATTCTGGGTCTTTTCGTGCCAAGACTAACTCTTTAACATGCACCTAAACGATAGCACACGAGCGTTTCTGCATTCCGCCATGATCGAAATGTTGTCAGAGACAACAGCCACCCAGACGACTGGTATACGCACTGAGCCATTTCTGCACACCTAAGTACAGTGAGAAGTTGCCGAATTCGCTTACAGAAACGTAACTACACTTACCCATTGCCAACCTTTCCGCGAGGCTGGGTCGTCGATGCCCGTCCATCGCGGCAAGAGGGAACTATTTCTCGTTGCTCGATCTGGGAACAATCTGAAATACGATAAGCCGCCATCAAGTCTGATTGCACGTTATCAAAGCACACCACACCGATAAACAGCATGACAATGTTCGTGTGCCCCGCTTTGACCAACTGCCCACCTAACTAAACATTTACACAAGCGTCGTATGCGAAGAGAGACACACATTCCAGACATAGGAAGGAAGTTAGATAGATAGATAGATAGATAGATAGATAGATAGATAGATAGATAGATAGATAGATAGATAGATAGATAGATAGATAGATAGATAGATAGATAGATAGATAGATAGATAGATAGATAGATAGATAGATAGATAGATAGATAGATAGATAGATAGATAGATAGATATGGCATAGATAGGCAGGGGCGGCCACAAGCACCGTAGCGGAGGACTCCGGGCTGATTCTGATCACTCGGGTTTCAAAAGCGTACAACCAACGCGGTGCGCGCACATTTATGAATTTAGCCCCTCGCCTCACCAAGCTGTGGCCACCAGGAACGGGAATCGAACCGGTGACCTCGTGCTTAGCAGCAATACGCCACAGTCACCAAGCCTTCGCGGGGTCATCTAAAGAAAACATTTCGGCGTTCTATATTTACTATGCTGACACAGTAATCGATATTGGTCCCGAGCTAAACCGGTCGCTGTAAACGTACAGCGCATAACGCTGAAACAAAGTAACGTACGCTTCGCAGCTCCTGGTACTTGCTCGTCGATGCGACTTGTATAGTTGGCGCGCGAAACATGTGCCTATGGCAAGGCCTAAATGAAGAACTTGGCGGTTGAGCTATGCGGTCAGCCGAAAGGTTAGGCTAGCAAAATACTCTCGACCCGTAGGCTTCTTCTTCTTCTTCCCCGGCTCGTGAAAACCAGATATTATCGAGTGCGCCACCTTTGCATGACAGTCATGATGATGACAACAGCCACGACCATTTCAAAGGCAGTAGGGCAAACTCATTTCCTGGAATTCGCCGTTAATCAGGCGGCGATCGAAGCTCATTGGGCGGTGTAACTAATAAAGTCATATAAACGAAAATTTTGGCATAAACCATAGATGATTGTCAAAGCTGGTAACAGCTTTGTTACTTGAACTGCTGTGTTCAAGCCATCCCACGGTTCACAGAAAGCATCATGCGCGCAATTTGATTATAGAAGTGTGTTTCGACAAGAATAAAGAAATTTTCATACAATCGACGCGTCGAGCAATAGCTGGATAACATTTATTTTGAAAGCCATTTTTTGTCCAGGGAAACTTTGAATAAAATGATAGTTTACTGCTTTCGCTTGACCCAAATCTAAAACAAACCTTCGAAGATCGCAAATAAACGTTCATGGGTAAACTGCTGCACTATTACGTTTGAATTTAAATGTGCCAATATGCGAAAGAGAGAAATCGAAAACTCGTGGGCGAAGCTAAACACTTAGAAATAGGTATAAACTGTTGTACAATGGCGCTTGGCCACAATTGGCGTGGGAGCGTTTGTGTGCATTTACTGTATATTGTTCTCAATCGCTGTGTCGCTATTTCCAGGTCACTTAATTTCGTTGTGCATTATAACCTTGAACATTCATTCAATCGACGCGATCAGGATCATCGCGCTCTCCTCGCTTTTCTAGAATTAACTAATTTAGGTTCGTGTTGATAGCCTATTACAATTTTCGAATGACGATACCTCCGACACGACGTGTTTTTAACATTATTTAGTACTGCCTGACCTGGAGTGACCGGCCCTACTGTGTGCGTCCTGTGCTGTGTAGGACCTGTGCTGTGTGTGTTCTACTTCATTTATGAGGTTTGTCATCTTGTTCTCTTTTTCCCTTTTCCTCCCCTCCTTCCTATCTTCAATTTCTAGGTTTATGTCACCTCTTGTCTAAAGAGTAGCCAGCAGTTGTGTCCCTTGCGGCGGCAGTTGCCAGCCTTCTCCTCGCTTTCCCTTTCCCGCCATGTGTATATATGTATATGCGTTTTCGCAACAAATAATATTGATTCAATTTCTAGCGTATTCAAGGTGTTTCTACAATGTCTACAAGTTAAGTATGACGTTAGCGATAAAATTGTTTGGTTCCCAATTTTTAAAGACCTTTTCTCTTCTGTTCTTTAGTAAACCCGATAATGTAAAGAAAGCTGACCGCGTAATTCAGCACAATTTTATTACAGCTCCTGCGTAAGGTAGCTTTGCCCATAATCTGAATACTACGCACAATGGCGTGAAATCCAAATATGTTTTACACTGTACACTCAGTCGAAGGAATTTTCGAACTTCCGGAAAAAAATACACGCGCGTTGTTTCTTTATCGTAAATCAATCAGTTGGTAGAGCATCACACGCGTAATGAGAAGACTTGAGATCGTTCCCCACCTGCGGCAATTTGCTTTTTTTCATCCACTTTCAGTTCCATGAATTCATAATTTCTTTATTTCATTTGGTGAGTAGAAGTAATTGTCCCCTGTGTTGTTCTTGGTGTCCTTATTTGTTGGCTTCATATGATATGGTTATTAAAGATTGGGTCCCTCGTGGTTAACCCCCTTTCATCTCGTTCATTACATAACGAGGGTATCGAATCCGGCAACATTGATGCTTTCAGGTAGCACGTGTGAGTTTATTGAACAGTTTCCTTCACCCATAAAGATCACATACTCATGACGCCTGTCGCAGACAGGATGTTCCACATCCGCCGCAGAGGTTTGTGAGTGGTGGCGCTGGCTAACACTCTTAGGCTTAGCTCCAGTAGTAACATAAATACCCCAGAGAGTGGATGGGAAGACGGCGCCGCGTTAGCTCAACTGGTAGAGCATCGCACGCATAATGCGAAGACGTGGGATCGTTCCCGACCTGCGGCAACTTGTTTTTTCATTCACTTATAATTTCTTTATTTCAATTAGAAAACATAAGTAATTTTCCCTGTGTTGTCCTTTGTGCCTTTGTTTGTTGGCTTCTTATCACATGATTAGTAAAAATGTCATGTACGTATGTATCCCCGCTCTAGACAAGCAAAGTCTGGCTGTCGGGCTTACCCGCGACCGGGCCAGCGGGCTAGACCAGCCGGTCACGACGTAGGACTAGCCGGGGGCGCGAGGAGTACGCGTCCTCGCCGGACCTGCAATAATGTTTCCTCACTCACTCACTCACTCACTCACTCACTCACTCACTCACTCACTCACTCACTCACTCACTCACTCACTCACTCACTCACTCACTCACTCACTCACTCACTCACTCACTCACTCACTCACTCACTCACTCACTCACTCACTCACTCACTCACTCACTCACTCACTCACTCACTCACTCACTCACTCACTCACTCACTCACTCACTGGATTTAACGACTAATGACTAGTGGATTTAACGATTCAAGTTGGTCCAACGGTTGGTTTCATACCCTCAGCACAGACAGCCTGCTGCTCTGACTATTCGACCATGACTATACAGTGACCCAGGTTAGCGGGGAAAACGGTTACATACAAACAACATACAACCATAGATAGATAGATAGATAGATAGATAGATAGATAGATAGATAGATAGATAGATAGATAGATAGATAGATAGATAGATAGATAGATAGATAGATAGATAGTCCTATAAAAAGTCCATGAAGTGCCCTAAGACTGTGAACGCAATAAAGGAATTCCCAATGCCACATTGTGGGTACGCACCAAAATCATGAAAGGCCACGACGACAACATGCGGTTAGCTTGGCAGCAGAGGGGTGTCATTAGTGCGCCCTAAACAATAGCAACTCGGACAACTAGAGTAGTCAAGTAATGGTTTTATTCTTATTTCTCTAAATTGTATACACGCTTCTAGTACACTGCTAGAACACGAGATTCATACTCGGTAGCAGTGGTGGCCAAAAGTTTGGTTTTGTTTGCCGTAGGAAGAGGATGAGGCGTTGATCAGGTGACCACAACATGACGTAAAAGATGAGGCGGACACAGAGACGGACCAATCGATTTTAATTTTACCGATCTCGTAACTTCTATCGCAGTACGCCGCGGCCTACCACAAGAACTTACCCAGGCACTGTCAGGTATTGGGGCTTTCCGCCGGACTTAAGAGAGTGGACTAGCTCTTCGTTATAGCCTCCTTTGAAGAGCACGAGGTGAAGAAGGACAGTCGAACGTCGAAATGTAGAAACGCATCCCCGTTTTGTTTATTGCCCGTGTTAGATATGGCGCCGTTTCCTGAGGCTACTTCGAGTTCCCCAGACCACATCGGATGGCAGCACAGCTAATTGAGGAATGCAGAAGCAGGAAGCGCATTCCAGAGAAGCGGCCGAGCAAACAAGTTTAAGGCAACAAGTTTACGTGCCAACAAGTTCGTGCGCCGCCGGGATTAGCAGGTGGGCATCCGACAATGAAGCAGGTGCAGCCCTCCCCTTCTCCTCGTTCGAAGTGCATTGCCAGTCTGCGAGGCAAGACCGCAGCAAGCCGCCAGGTGTGACACCACGACACGGGCGCCTACCATTGGCTGAAAGTGGCGTCATCGGAGTGGACTCTCCCATTGGTCAAACATGACGTGACTTGCAGTGCTCAAAGGGTTTATAAGAAGCCTTCCAGAGAGACCTGAGCATTCTGGGACATGCCCTGATTCCCTGATTCACCTCTCTCGAACTTCTTGCCGCGGGCCGCAGCGTCCGAGTTGCTGCCGGCCCGTAATGTCTGTACGACTGTTAATTGACGCTCACCTCCTTGTATATAATGTAGAATAAACCCTCCCAAGTTTTTGGTTTACATCCCGGAGTCCGTACCTTCAACCCCTACATCTGGTTGGCAGCGGTAGGATCGCCTCCGAATGCATCAGCTGGTGGCAGCGCTACGTATCAACCTTCGTCGAGAGAGACCCTAAGGAACCGGGAAGAACGAAGAAGAGAGAGCCTTCGTCGAAAGAGGTCCGAAGAAACTGGGAGTAGCGAAGAAGGAGCGAGCCTTCGACCCAGGGAGTCCGGAGGAACCGGGGACAGCGGACGAGCGAACCGGATGGCAGGGTGCTGCAACCGTAAGTGAGCGCGTGGTTTTTTTCCTTATGATTCGCCAGACTCAAAGGTTGTGTGTTCAATTTTGATAGTTCTGGGAATCGGGAGTTTGTTGCATTGTGTGTTTGCACAAATTAATTAAGGAAAACAGTTTTAACCACCTGTCGGGGCAGCTGCCATGGATCTTAGAAGGTTGACGAGGTTGGACTTGTTGTTGGTGTGCGACGATTTGGTAGTTGAGGCGGACGAACGGATGAAAACGCCAGCTATCATAAAGGCGATTAACGATAGTGGCAATGATGATGAAAGCATTAAGCTTGCTTGGGAGGTGATACAGGAGCCACGGGAGCGTGTGCGTCGTGTACGTTTGCGAGAGCGTCGTGAGCTTAGGAGTGAGCGTCAGCGTGAAGAACGCGAGAATGAACGGAAGCAGGAGCTTCAAGAACTTACTCTTAGGTGTGAGCGTCACGGACGTGAGAATGAACGCGAACGGGAGCGAGAGGAAAAGTTTGAGAGAGAGAAGGCAGCACTGATCAAAGAGATACAGCATTGTGATCAGTTATTGGCACAGAGACAACGGCTGTCTGAGAATTCTGTAGGTAGTACAGAGCGAAAGAATGAGGAAGCATCTAGCGGACTTTCGCCAAAAGCCGACGAGAAGAGTAGTGCCTGTGAGATTGGCTGCCGATTCATAAGTGAAGGGAAAAGGCTAGCTGCTAACGATGCCTTAGTGGCAATAGAGGCCGTTAAACGCCAGAGTGAGAGCGACGAGGTGCTGTGCCAACAGATGACTGTGGAGACAGCTAGGCCAGCTGCGAACAAATTGGCACAGTTACCGAGCGGGTGCGTCGCTGGTAATGTTAGCGAGGTTGCTAGCGAAGAAAAGGGTACTGCTGACCAGACAGAAGGGAGCACTCATGTAGAGCCAGATGTGCGTGCAGAAATGAAGTGCGAGCTGGACGGTGCAGTTGAGAATAGTTCTCGGGGTGGCGAGCTCCGTAGCTCACGAGAGAACAACTGCATTGTTCAGGGATCGGTGTGGCTCTCCGCCAGTCTAGATAGCCTAGATAGGGATGGTTCAGTTGTTAATCATTCGGACTGTGCGCGTGAGACAGCGATCGATACCGACGGGCTGTGTGCCGATGCACAGCGTGAGCTGGGCAATGTAGTAGAGGGCAGTTCGCAAGAGTGCGAGTTGTCTTACTCTAGTAAAGCCTGCTGCATTGTTCCAGAGTCGGTTGAGCTGTCCGCCAGTCGAGGCAGAGAGAGAGTAGATTTAAGTGAGAATCACTCAGACTGTGCGGGTAAGAGACCGATCCGGGCCGACGAAATGTGTACCGGCCAGCACGAGGCACGAGGCGACATGAAAGCGAGTGCAAAGAGAAAGCGCCGTAAAAAGAAGCGCGGTAAAGACCGAAAGTCGGTAAATAATGTAGCGCCGCCAAAGATGGCGAGAAACCCAAAAGGGCAGGGCGCGAGGAAGAAGGTGCGGTCGTCTAGGACGATGTTGACGCATCGAAAACGTTCGAGCCACCGGTCAAAGGGGGACCGCGAAGAATGTTCTGCGCGGACGCGGACAAAGGGCACGGGGCAGTTAAGCTCCTCGTCGTTCCGTAGTTCTTTTCACAGCTCAGCGTGCAGTTCGAAGAAACGCAAGGTGGCAGGACGAGACCAGGTGGGGAGTAGCGACGCGGTCAGTCGACGTCCTGTTGAAAGCGGGGCGGGAGGACGCAAATTGGCAGGAGACCGTAACGTCTTGGGGGAGCTGATAGTGAATCAGCCCTTTTGTTGTCTCTCGGCAGCCAGAGTAGCTTTGAAACTTCGCCCACCGCGGGTCAGGCTGAAAGTATGAGTCAGTCGTAAGCAATCGGGAACGGGAGGCCAAGAGCGCTTCCGTAGAAATGAAGTGTTTGTTTTTTATTTTTGAGCATCGGAAAATTTCGCGATTTGAGACTAGAGTTTCTTTCAATGTGTAAGGTTTGAGCTTTGTTTATGTTTTGGTTTGAGAAAGCTCCGAGATTTGAAAGATGCGTTTTATGTAAACATGTAGTCTCGCGAGATGCTCATTAATAAGTAGATAGGCTTTTTTTTGTGTGTGTGCGAGTAACCTGAAGGTCAAGGTTATCATCGAAAGGCCTATGGTAAAGCGCGTGTTTTATTTAACCTTCTTTCTTTTTAAGTGTTTTTGAATTTTGTAAGGTTAAGCGCGTAGATTTGAGTGAGTGCATGATTTGCACGGAGAAGCGTTCTTAGTTCCATTAGCGCGTGTCCTGTGTGGACGGAAGGAAGCAGACTTTATGACTGGGTTGCTAGTGTGTGTGTGAGGGCAGCCGTGTATTCTGACTTCTTTAGTGAACGTGCGTGGAAAGAGTTAGTAGAAGACGCATCATTTTAAGAGTTCTGCGGAGTGTGTAAGTCCCGCGAGTTTAATTGTTCGTTTACGTCACGTGTCCTGTAGGACTTTCAGGGAAGAAACGTGAGTAAGCGTAAATGAAAAGTTTGCCTACAACGCAAGTACGCGTTCTGTTTAGTGACCACAAGGTTAGTGCGCTTGTGATTACGTACTTGTGAGGTTGACCAGATTGTTCAGTGGCACCATTACGTGCGATATGTACGCCACTGCGATAGATCGGAAACATGCTGTTCGTGTGGTTAGGCCACTTAAGTTATGTTCGGCTGTTTTCATTTGTTGTTTGCATCGGCAACGACCCTTTTGTTTTGCAACAACAATAGTACTCTGGTCTTGTCGGCAATCGAGGAGAAATGGATAGCTGTTTGGGGGGGTGGTTGGAACTGTTTGGAAAAAATTGGGGGAACTAAAAGATCAGGGTTGATTTTGACTCAGTAATAGCCTGGCGAGTCAGGGGTGAAGAGCCTGCGCTTACGCGTGGTGCAGCGCTGTGTTGTTTGGTTTGTTTGACGTATGTTCTCCAGGGCCCAGGATCCCGAAGTTCGTCAAACGTGGCTCGACCCCAGTACCCTGCAGCTTCTTTCAGCGTTCCTCATGGCCAGCGAATTGAGTTCACCGGCCATTCAGAACTACCGGGGCGAGGACGAGCTGTTAGATATGGCGCCGTTTCCTGAGGCTACTTCGAGTTCCCCAGACCACATCGGATGGCAGCACAGCTAATTGAGGAATGCAGAAGCAGGAAGCGCATTCCAGAGAAGCGGCCGAGCAAACAAGTTTAAGGCAACAAGTTTACGTGCCAACAAGTTCGTGCGCCGCCGGGATTAGCAGGTGGGCATCCGACAATGAAGCAGGTGCAGCCCTCCCCTTCTCCTCGTTCGAAGTGCATTGCCAGTCTGCGAGGCAAGACCGCAGCAAGCCGCCAGGTGTGACACCACGACACGGGCGCCTACCATTGGCTGAAAGTGGCGTCATCGGAGTGGACTCTCCCATTGGTCAAACATGACGTGACTTGCAGTGCTCGAAGGGTTTATAAGAAGCCTTCCAGAGAGACCTGAGCATTCTGGGACATGCCCTGATTCCCTGATTCACCTCTCTCGAACTTCTTGCCGCGGGCCGCAGCGTCCGAGTTGCTGCCGGCCCGTAATGTCTGTACGACTGTTAATTGACGCTCACCTCCTTGTATATAATGTAGAATAAACCCTCCCAAGTTTTTGGTTTACATCCCGGAGTCCGTACCTTCAACCCCTACACCCGACACCGTGCGATTGGCTGAAAGCAGAAGGGCGCAGGCGAAAGGATGGCGGTTCAGCCGCAATTACTTGGACCCCTGAAGTCCTGGCAGACCCCCTTGAGGATGTTGAAAGCGTCGTAGCCACATTTCTTCCTGACGTCCCCAAGGTGGATGTTGAAGAGCATCAGTGCCTTTCGACGACGGATCCGGCCGTAACTCCTGCGTGCCTGGAATATCTGCGTGAAGACAGCGCATCGCTCGGTTTAAATGGTCACGTTAGTTTGCACAGTGGATTTCAATTTATTAAGATTAACAAAACGGCACCAAAATCGCCTTTGACGAGCCGTTTGATAGATTAGAGTTCCCTTTATGGATACCAAGTGGCAGCAGCTGTCAGTCGTTTTGTGGGAGCCCCTCGCAAAGGCAGGAATAAGTAGAATAATATAGCAAGAAAATAAAGAAACCGGTCCCTAATGGGTTAAGCCAAGTGTTCGCAGTACATTTTCAGTACATTTTCAGTAACCCGCTGCCAAATGTTTAACGCTATTGTTGGACGGCGATTCTCCGATGGGAATATGTTCACTTGGCGTGTCTCGGCGTGCATCATCGGATCGCGCAGTGCTCTGTTGGGTCCAGTGTTCAATTCAAAAAAGACGCTGGCCTAATTCCACGCGCGCTATTATTGTGTTTTGTGTTTAACGTTCACCAGCACATCAGCTCGGTAAATCGAAGATGAGCAGGCCAACCGTGTCACTAACACCACGACGTTGAACACTTTCAGCCCCCCCCCCCCCCCCCCTTAGTCCAGCACCCCGCTCCTTAAACAGTCATTGTAAACTAATCACGTATTCTACAACAACAAAAAATCAAAGGCGATTTAGCGGTAAATGCAAGAAACGCTTCAGTATTACGCCTCGCCTCTTTGAGGTCCGGCATTCATGATTTAAAGCACGTTCGCCACGTATCGAAGTGTTTTATATATAGTCGCACGGTGATGTACACTTTTCACCAGGTTCCCTTGTACTCCTTGGTACCCTTCCCGTCGAGTGGGGCTGTCGGAAAATTCCTTCCTTCCTACAAAGGCCCTTGAAGCGTCTTACGTCAAGCCACCGATGTCGCCTATGAGATCGTCCCCGTCAGCTCCACCATGTCATCTGCCCTCACCTCACCTGATGTTTTTCATATCGCACGGCTAAAACCTTACCACGCTCTTCCTGACGGTCCCGTTTGACACACCAGGAAGGTGCTTTTCCCGCCGGGGGTCGTGTTACGATGAGGCGAAGAAGAGAATGACGACGTTCCTGAAGACGACGAAAAGTGGACACAGCCTGGCTGGACTCTTCTGCCTAGGCGAACGCTTGCTCTTTGAAATCTATTGTAAACAGTTTTATACGCGTGACACGGAGGTCGCAGGGAACAAAGAGGCGGACAGGATAGCTCGAAAGTGCACTAATTATCAAGCGTCCAACGTCGACAGCCTCGAGGAACCCACGCCTGTAGACCGAAAGTACTCGGTCATTTTAGACAATTTCACAGGCAGCAGGAAGCGGTACCCCCCGCCGCACAAGTGCCTTAGCAGGTGTTAGTGCCGATTTACGCTCGAGCCGCCCATCGCCGCGAGCCGCACCGCACGCTTGCGGTCACGTGAAAAATTGCACGTATCCAGCACTTGTGCACAAATTACCATTTACACTATGTGCACAGTGTATACCTTACACATTGTAAACCGAAATTAGTGCACAAGTGTTTGATACGGGCAATCTTTCGCGCGACCGCACGCGTGCGGTGCGGCTTGCGGCGACGGGCGGCTCGAGCGTAAATCGGCCCTTAGGCCGCTCATCTCTCGAACATTCAGAATGGGCGGTGTAGGGCTTCATGATTGTTTAGTATATACTTTCGCAGTGCCGTGAGTTTCCCACGTGTTTTATGAATAGGGACGCGTCCGCTCCCAAGCGCGTCCGGGCAGCAATCGTTTCTGTATTTGAGGGGTCGGACGGCCCGCGTGGGTCCCGGCGCACATCGGCTTTTACCGGGCAACGAGGCGGCCGACGCTCTCGCTAAGGAGGCTCACTCCGATTCCTTCCCCATCGCCACCTCCGTCACCCCTTTCGACGTGACCAAGACGGCGAAAAAAAAAAAACCGCTTTATGAAGTGGCACCGGAAGTTTTTCAAATTGCTCTTGAATTTTCTCATTAACACTTTTCATCGAATTAAAATGTCTGAGAAGTTGATTAATTATTAAGACTAATTGCGTACTTAGGCGAATGCAAAAAATAATCTGAGTATCTCCAAGAGAGGGCAAACAACATTACCTTGGCTTTGTCCTGGCATTTGCGTGTATATATATATATATATATATATATATATATATATATATATATATATATATATATATATATATATGTATATATATATATATATATATATATATATATATATATATATATATATATATATATATATATATATATATATATATATATATATATTGTGACGAAGAAGATCGGCAGGCTGAAAAGCCCCGTTGCCATCGCGTGGCACGTACCCAGTTCGTTCGCTGGCTGCGCCCTACCTGCTGGTGAGTGAGTGAGTGAGTGAAATAACTTTATTTTGTCCACTAGAGACGCAAGCAAACGCCACGCCACCTGGCTAGGCCCACTCGGGGACCATCAAGTGGAACCTGACGGCCCTGTCGCGAGCTGCTGGTGCTGAGTTTGTCGCTGCTGCTCTAGGATAGGATAGGAATAAACTTTATTTGTCCAATGGTTGTTGATGTTGGTGCCCGGGGCTAGACTGCCAGGGGTCCATCGCCCGAGGAAAATCTTTCGAGATCCCAGGCAGCGGCCCTGGCCCGCTGGACGGCCCACTCCTGGTCTTCGGGTGTCTCGCTGAGGAGGGCGGCTTGCCATCTCTCAGTGAGGCGCCCCGCTTCAGAGGGTTCTGCTGTTGTATTCCCCCTTCCTCTTTGTCCTTGTTCCACGTGGCGTCGGCATTCCCAAAGCACATGGGCCATATCGGCCCGTTCCTGCTCGCACCACGGGCAGCCGGGCGACGGGTGCAGCGCGGGCCACAGGCGGTGCAGATGGTATGGGTTGGTGAAAGTGCCCGTCTGCAACCGTCTCAGGTCGACCGCCTGGGATCTGTCTAGGCGCCCGTGTGGTTGCGGATATTTTCTTCGTTCTTTCCTATAGTGACCAAGCACCTCAAGGTACGTTGCCGGAAACTCCTTGACATCGCAGTCGGCGTCCTCGTGATCCCCAGCTCCGTCCGCCGCGATTTGTGTTGTATTGGTAACAACAGCGGCCGCGCCAGACGGGGTGGCAGCCGCCGTCGCCGTCACTCCTCCGCTGGGGTCCCGCACAACAACGGCAGCGGCTGCCCTCTGGGTGACCGCGTCGCGGCGGGTAAGCTGCCTCGCGACGAGGTGGGCGCGCTCGTTGTGGTTGGGTGGAGTGTCGTTGCGTCTTCGGCCGTTAGCATTGTTGGTGTCATTATTGTCGTGGCTGTTGTTGTTACTGCCAAGCTCCCCGACGTGCGAGGGAAGCTTTACAATTGGTGGAGGTGCGGGGTAGACCACGGTAGTCACCGGGGCAGCAGGTTGTGGTTGAAGTGGTCCTTCTTCCGGCATTATGAAGACGGCTGCAGTGTCCGATTACGAAGTTCCAGAATTCTGGTTGTAATTCTGGTTGTATATATATATAAGGTGGCCCGTTTGGTTGACCGAAGATATCGTGGGCAACCGAATACCTGACTTCATGAACTCGCGAAAATAGGTTGAAGACGGGAGTGCAGCAGTAACTATATTCAGTAATAATAAATAGGTCACAAATGTTAAAGCCTCCCTATTGTTTAAATATACCTTATATGAACCGTAATTTTACCAAATTTAAAGTAGGTATAACGCTAAGTCCTCTCAGGACACTTGGAAACATAGCGGATACCGGCCATATATCATTTTCGAGCACTTAAGAATTTTTTACAACGCCCTTCTGAAACTTGTAAAACTGCCACTTTTGAAACTGTGCCCACATATCGCTCATAAACTTCCCCCAACTTCCTTGAAATGTCGCATTTCTGGCACTTTGAGGATCACCACGTTGGGCAAACTTCCTTCGTTGTTCGTAAAATACGCGTTAGTGCTGGAACACTTATGAAATTAATTTGCTGATAATTCCGTAATTGACCTACACGCTTCAGATTTTCTGTGCATGCTCATTTATTAGAAAGTTCATCGGGGAATCACCGAGGTATGCAATGCGTACCGAAGTGGCGAGGCAAGGAGGTCGAAGCGACGACGAGCCGACCGAGGTACGCGCGGTCGTGGGGCGGCTAGAAAAAAGCGACACGGCCGCCGAAGAACAGCGGCGGCATGCTAAGCGGACTACCGCTGAGCGGGCCACCGAGACCGAGCGGACTACCGCTGAGCGGGCCACCGAGACCGAGCGGACTACCGCTGAGCGGGCCACCGAGACCGAGCGGACTACCGCTGAGCGGGCCACCGAGACCGAGCGGACTACCGCTGAGCGGGCCACCGAAACCGAGCGGACTACCGCTGAGCGGGCCACCGAGACCGAGCGGACTACCTGAGCGGGCCACCGAGACCGAGCGGACTACCGCTGAGCGGGCCACTGAGACCGAGCGGACTACCGCTGAGCGGGCCACCGAGACCGAGCGGACTACCTGAGCGGGCCACCGAGACCGAGCGGACTACCGCTGAGCGGGCCACCGAGACCGAGCGGACTACCGCTGAGCGGGCCACCGAGATCGAGTGGACTACCGCTGAGCGGGCCACCGAGACCGAGCGGACTACCGCTGAGCGGGCCACCGAGACCGAGCGGACTACCGCTGAGCGGGCCACCGAAACCGAGCGGACTACCGCTGAGCGGGCCACCGAGACCGAGCGGACTACCTGAGCGGGCCACCGAGACCGAGCGGACTACCGCTGAGCGGGCCACCGAGACCGAGCGGACTACCGCTGAGCGGGCCACCGAGACCGAGCGGACTACCTGAGCGGGCCACCGAGACCGAGCGGACTACCGCTGAGCGGGCCACCGAAACCGAGCGGACTACCGCTGAGCGGGCCACCGAGACCGAGCGGACTACCTGAGCGGGCCACCGAGACCGAGCGGACTACCGCTGAGCGGGCCACCGAGACCGAGCGGACTACCGCTGAGCGGGCCACCGAGATCGAGTGGACTACCGCTGAGCGGGCCACCGAGACCGAGCGGACTACCGCTGAGCGGACCACCGAGACCGAGCGGCGGCTGATTCGAGGACCACGTCCGCACGTGGCGTGCGGGACGCGGACGCGTAAACGCTCAAATGCAGTTCTGTCCGAACACGGAATTCTCGGTGCGGCGCGTAGCGTCCGCGATTGCCTCCGGTTCCGATCGTATACGTACGTGGCCAGGGTGAAGCGGGTCACGGATGTGGCGGTCCTCGTAAAGCTCTCTGGAAACTTAGGTCCTCGAGTGAGCGTTTTCCCGGGAGGTGGATGGTTCGTTCGGGCGTTGCGCAACATTTGGTACCGGTATACCGGTACATTTACCGGTATACCAGTATTGATTGATTGATTGATACGGTACGAAATGTATTGGCACTGGTATACCGGTACGGTACATACCGGTACCGGTATACCAGTACCAATACATTCCGTACCGTATCAATCAATCAATCAATCAATCAATCAATCAATCAATCAATCAATCAATCAATCAATCAATCAATCAATCAATCAATCAATCAATGAATCAATGAATCAATCAATCATTTATTTCCAAAAGAACATCGCCGTACTTCGTCACTGCCACACAAAAAACTCTTGTAGAACTCCCCATGCCAGGATCGTTGCAAAAGCCACGAGGTGCGGTCGCAAGAAAGGCGTGGACAAGTTGAATGAATAATCCATATCCCACCCGGCGTCACTCGGGTTAGAGCAGCGCCCACATTGATGCATTGTACTACACATCCGAATGACAAGCTGTAGCTGCTTGAAATGCTCCCAAGCGTTTCGGTGCATTATACTGAGTGTTTGCACGAAGACTTTAAAAATGGCCGTTTTGAAAGAATTTGACGGTTTCTTCGGATACGCAGCATTGGCGGCGCCGACCATGGAGTGACGGCTGGTACGTGGTGATTAGTCACTTACCAAAAGATCACTAAAGTTTTACACTTTTCGTTTCCGCGGGGTCATCGTAAATGGGACATTGTAGCAAGCTCTCCGTAAAAACCATATGAAATTTTGGATCATGAGCCTATTGACATCAAAAGTTTGCAAGGTAATTGAATTGTTGTTAATTAGCGACTAATTATCACCTATCATCCGTCACCTCATGGTCGCCACCACTGACAGCATGTCGCCAAAGGAACCATCCTTTTATTTCAGAATGGCTATTTAGAAACACCCAGTATAATGTACTGCAGCATTATATTGTGCAACAGAGTACTGAGTTACATCATTAGAAAGCTTCATCAATTAGTTTTTTTGCTCTCCAATAAGGAACTCTGGCGCACCGCAAACAAGTTAATCTCAAATATCCAAACATCCGTGTTATCGAAGTGTGACCAGGTTGTGTGCACAAATATGTTTATTGGGCACACAGATATCGCCAGACGGCGCACGAGCGAGAAATTCAAAGAGTGAAATTTGCTAAAATTGAAAAATAACAACAACAATGTGACAACATACACACATTAATGACAGTTATAGTAAAACAGCTTTCGCCGAGACGCCGGCTTTTCCCGCTAGGAGACATATAGAAGTATCTGTGGCCGTCGTCACAAATGTGTAGCTAGCGTATGAGGTGACGTCGCGGTCGCATCCACGATTGATGCTAACTAGAATTTCCATTGAGGTCACGGTGTCCTAGCAAGACGAACGGTCCTTAATTTGCTGACAGACCTTCGCGAGGGCGTCGAACGGTCCGGTGCAATCCCTGGTGTGGTCCCCGAGGTGAACGTTGTACAACAGCCACGCCATACGGTTGCGGAAGCCTGCACCGGTGGCCATTCGTTGATACTGGGTGAAAAAAAAAATCAATCCAGGAAGGTGGTCACGCCAGAAAATTTTGGCCAATGTAGATTAAAATGAAAAGAAACAAGTGGCAGTTTCGCTCGAAGAGAGATAGACAAACTTTAATGGCGTGCGGGAGATATTAGCTGACTGATCGCTTGGCTTGCTACCTCGGGCGCTGGCTCATAATTACGGTATGCACAGCGGGCGCAAACAGCACACAAAGTCGCAGATCTTGCTTTCACACTGAAAGGGATAGCAAGGTTTAGTGCACAGCACCCAAGTTCTTCAGTTGCAGTGCAGCACGTGAAGCGGGATATGTTCCTTACAATACGTTACAGGAGGGCCCACTCTGCCTACGCTCCTCCCGGCCGTGAGCATTAACGTTCGCATAAACTCTGAATGAATGAGTTGCAATAAGAAATCGGTGGAACAACGCATCGTTATTCATCGGTCGGCGACCGGTACACCTACCACCAAATCCTCCCCCATTCCTCCGGACAGCGCGCGGTGTCTCTCCGCCGCCCTTGACAGTAGAGGGCATCGATGTCCTCCTCGCCTGCTGCTCCGTACAAGGCGAAGACAACCGCGGATACACACGAGCGCCGAAAACGCGTCCCTCTACGGCGTCCGCTAAAGGCGTCTACTACGGCGTCCTCCATTCGCGTACCCAACGCCGTTGTAGACGCCGCGGTTGCCTCCACTCTGTACGGAGCGGCGGGCGAGGAGGACATCGAGTCATCCTAATTGAAAGGAACTCTTTGTGGCAGACCTTGTGGTGGGGCGTATATGGGCAAAAAGTGTTGGCAACTTGACAGCGATACCAAGGCCTAGCGTTGTGCTTGAACGGCTCGGAGGATGTTCTAAAATTTATGCGGGCGCTGCATGCATGCTGGCCGCGACGCTGCACGCAAGGCGAATTCTGCTGCATGAAGAAGGAACAGCGCCCTGGCCATGATACCAGGCGTCTCATAACGCTGACCGGGCGAGGAGTGCGTCCAGTGTTGTGAGGTGGTCGCGCACCTCGATGGCCCGAGATGGGACCGACGCGAAACTGTCAGCGTTAATCAGCTGTACGTCCCCGGGAGAATGTTATAATGTTAGCTTGACTTTTTAAATGTCCGTTTCTCTCAGACTAGCGCAGACACACAGCACCTCGCTAGGAAGGCTATAATGTGCTCGTTTTGCAAACCAGTTCTGCGGAAGCCAGCAAGGTGGAGGAAGAATCATGGAAGGCGAATTTTTTAAAATGTGTTTAGCTTTCCTTGGGAACTAAACACTGATGATTTTTTCGCGTCTACCTGTATTCGTGGGTCGTGGATCCTGAAGATAGTGCAAGCCCAACACAGCGGTATACCGCATGGTGGTGCGGTATACCGCCGCGCAGTAGCGGCTTTGGTGACCCAAAATACCGCGTCCAAAGGAAACGCGCACGGTTTAGCCAAAGCAAGCAATCCGCTTTTAAGATACCTGTATACCCAAGATTTCCGATTATCTTGGTCCTAAGTAAACCCACCCCGCTGTAGCCACTTCAAGCTGCATACGTATAGATTCCGTAAAGTACCAATCTGTGGCTTCTGTGTTGAATTTTTTCTTTCGAGTCGGTGCTGCTGTCCCTGTTGCGACGGCGCATGTGCGAAGCGAGCGCAGTGTGTCGGAGGTCGCGTGATCTGCTGCGGTTCGCGAACGCGACACCCGACGTTCAGCAGCTATTAAGGCGAGATGGCTGCACGGAGCCTCGATGAGCACTGCGAGCTCTCGCGCGCCCAGTGTTGGAAGCCAGGCCATCTGACGAGTTTCGGAGGCGCGGAGCAGCGAAAATAGCAGAGGGAGCGGCAGCACGGAACGTTCCCTTTGGGGAAACGTATGCGCGCTCCCCGCGAACGTAGTGACATCGAGCGCTTGCGCAAGGTCAGCGAGTGTTAGCGCAAGGTCATCGAGTGCTCGCGTATGGTCATCGAGTGAACTCACCAAGCGTGTTTGGTTAATACGTTTACTGCAAGTTGTTATCCTTCCGTGAAAGCTGCCAGCTATGTACTTCGAGTAATGTTGTTATAGCCGTTACTAAATCGTACCAGAACCACGCTGAATGGCCGCATTCCCAAACACCCCGGCCAAAGGTCCGAACGGTATAGTTAACGGCAACAGTTGAGGCGCCAGCCGGGCTTCGTCGGCTTCTCTTCGCCGCCTCTGTGAACGTATTGTTGTATTCTGAGTCATGATATCTACACTTCCTGAACGACGCAATGCCTCACCTATTCTTGCCACTGCGGTGTCTCGCCTTCAACAGCGCGACCCCAATGTGCGGGGCTACACGAGCGCTCAAGCTGCGGAGTTTCACAAACGCGGTGGTTGTAGCTTTCGCTTGCCGTCTGTTATATACCCGTTTGCAAGCAGGACAAGAAATGAAGTTTCGTTCGTTCGTTCATACATTTTCCTTCAACTGTTCGTGTCGGGCATGTCACAAGGTTTCTTCGTTACACGAAATCATCTCCCGGTGGCGATGAATTCTATAATATGTGCTAGACGTCTCCAGCTGGACCTACCTTGTTGCTGAAAGTCGAGAGTATCTCCGCCAAGAAGACTTTCTTCTTGGATGCCGTCGACGCATATCCGGCGACAGCAACGGGGTTGCCATCGCGACTGATCGGCGTGGATTGACCGTGCGCGCAAAGCTGGAAGAAAAGGTGTTTCGTGATTCGCTGCCACGTTGAATTCGTGCCACAGCTAATTACAACTGTCATACAGTAAACTTGTATATCCGGTGACGTAGCTTTTGCCTCTGAGAAAGGTATAATTGCCACGTTTCCTTGTACAACCATGTATAGAGATTTAAAATTGGGGACGCATGACTCTGGGCTCCTACGCCGCGTTGGGTACAGCTGCTCTTGGGCTTAGAGAAGCAGCAGAGTTTGAGAATTGGGTCAAACGCAGACAGCGTTGGGTGGAGCGCTCGGGATGCCACAGCGGGGAAAATCGGAAGGTGCTTGAAAGCAAGAAAAAATAAGGAATAAAAGTTTTTATTACAAGTGAATACGAACAGAATGCATGTTAGAGTAAAAAGGGGACGAACAATAACGTGTAATGAACGTAATCACTGTGCTGGTACTACGAATTAACTCTGTTGCTTTAAGCTAAGCAATGCCGCAAGGGCGACGCAAGACGGCTTGTGGACCCACGCTAGTTTTCGACTTTTGGGTCTTGTACGTAGTTAATGCTTACTGCTGTATGAGTCGTTTTTCAGTTCAGGGCGAACGTTGCACGCACAGGGTCTCGCTTAGCTATATGCAAAACTAAATCTGTCACTTTTACTCATCTCAGTCATCTGTCGTCGGCGGTGGTTTGGAGATGATCATTCAACAGGTCGTTAAGGTTACCTGGACGCAGTTCACACACTCTGATGCAACAGTTGGGCTGCGATACATATACCACGTGTTTCACTTGTGTGCTTCAGTGCAGGAAACGACGTTTTGTTCAGAAAGTAAGTGGAACGACAGTGCATGTTTACCGCAAGTTTGACGGCGTACGTCTCGTAAATCATGTAGTCCACACAATCCTTTTCAAGTGGATATGCCTTGCAGTCTCTCCCGCTAAAATTTGTAGATTGCGATATGTGCCATAATTAGCTAAAACCTAATTAGGTATATTTTTAATTAGTCGATTATGCATTTCAATTTTTGGGCAAGTAATGTCCGCCTCTTCGAGTAGATCAGCTCATGGACTACAATTACGCTATCTGCCACAGATAATTTTTTTTTTCAGTGTTCGCTGAAATAGCCTGCATATACATTGAATGAATGAATGCACGAATGAATGAATGAATGAATGAACGAATGAATGAATGAATGAATGAATGAATGAATGAATGAATGAATGAATGAATAGGCCCGGTGGCGCGGTAGCGTTGGAGTCGCGCTGCTACGCCCTAGGGTGCGGGATCAAATCCCATCCACGGCGGCCGCATTTCGAGGGGGGCGAAATGCAAAAAACACACTGGCCTCCCTCTTCCTCTACTTTGAAGAGGGGTGCAAGCGAAGCCCGGGATCCCCCCGGTTCTTCGTTGTCGTGACGCGTTGCATTCGCGCGCACTCACGGCGACGTCAGCACGTCGAGGACGAGCCCTTTCTCGGAACAGTTCCCGGCGGCGTTCATCAAACGCAGCCTGTTCTTCGGCCGAACGCAAGACGCGCGGCCGACCCGTCGCAGCTCCGATAGTGTTCTGACGCGAGAAACACTCGCTCCTCTCGCGCTACCTAGACACGCGACTCCTATTGGCGGAGAGAATGACGTCAGTAGCGCGGTGGCGCAGGAGGATTCTCCGTTCAATGGGTCTATTGCTTGTTTTTTTACATATGTAACAATTTCTGCCGCTGCGCAACTGTGAAGGCAGCTGTTTTTTTTATCACCACATGGCCGGCGCAGGCTAGCGTGTACAAGCTTCGCTTGAAAAACGACCGTCTACCATGCACTGGGTGCACGTTAACGAACCCCAGGTGGTCAAAATTAACCCGGAGTCTCCCGCTACGTCGTGCCTCATAATCATATCGTGGTACTGAGATGTAAAATACGAGAATAAAAGAAATTAATGAATGTATCATTTATTGACAGGATGGCTCGTTAGCCTAAGTGGAGAAGGGAATGACAGGAGTGTAAACAGTATAAATAAATAAATAAATAAATAAATAAATAAATAAATAAATAAATAAATAAATAAATAAACGTGCAGGATACAAAAATTCAAAAAAATAGCGCAAAGGGAGAGGGGAGGACAACCGACCATGCAGTATGAAATCTTGCGCAACATTCCCATTTCTTTTGTCAATTCGTAGCGCGCTAGGAGACGTTCCCAGGTCTCTACGGAGTGTCAGAAAATTTGGTATAGTGGATCTGTAATGTGCGGACGTGGCAGGTTGAATATCCGGGGGCCATATCCAAGATCAGCAAGACCGGTGGTGACAGATGATTAAGTGAAGCCTAACGCGCTAGAAATTTTCCTTTCTAAATTAAAAAAGAGACAAAAAGTTCTAGACGGATTATGTCCCGGTCCACCCGTCCAGGCCAGCACATGTTCGGAGCATATAGTCGGGCGTTTCAACAAAAGCTCAGGGTGTTTTAATGCTGGATACGCCTTCGCAAGATGTCGCCCCGAGCGCTGCTGCTCAGGTTGCCCTTTATCAACATGCTCGGCCTATGTTTATGTCCACTGCCGCACAATTAGGGCCCTCTCTCTCTCCTGCCTTCTCCCAGTAATCCTCAAACACCCCCGTCTTGCGCGAGTTGGTTCCAGCTAGGCTGGAATCAGCAGTATAGCCCTTGATAGAGCGATCTAGATTACAACCGCCGGGCAGTTTCTTACGCACCACATGCTGGGTGCTTCCTGTTTCTTCCGGCTAGTATTCGCCCTGTTTGTGCTCTGTTCGCACCGGCGGGGTGATCAACTTACCACGTCGAGGCTGGTCATGCTTGCGTCGACGCATGGAGCGTACGGGATGTCCTGCTCGGCCTGGGCGTCGTTACGCAGGTAGTATAGCAGTGTTCCGAGCTCGAGTGAGAGGCCCACCACCGCCATTTGGTTCTCGTACGGGTACCAGGGCGCCACCAGCTCGGACTGGTTCATCTACGCGCGCGAAAATAACGGAAAGGCGCATGTACAATCAATCAATCAATCAATCAATCAATCAATCAATCAATCAATCAATCAATCAATCAATCAATCAATCAATCAATCAATCAAATTAAATCAATCAAATCAATCAATCAACCAATCGATCGATCGATCGATCGATCGATCTCTGCAAAAGGAGGTTCGAAGGTAACAAACCGCAGGTGGGACATCACATATTTTTGCAGTAAAAAAGTACTATGAGTGAACAAGTACAAAGAAAGGGTCGACCACTTGCCGACGCTAAAGAAGACAAGGTCGACGTACAGGTTGGTTCAAATGATTCGATGAGTAAATGTTGATTATATTTCTCCAGTCTGTCTCGTTTTCATATTCATTATTAGTTAATTTCGTATCCTATTAGTATCGTATTTACCGTGCAATTACATCAATCTTTTCTTTATATTTGGCACTCATCGACGCTGTTTTTTTCCGTAAGTGTTTACAAGATAGCGTGATCCCAGATACGCCAAAACCGTGCGAAGTCAGCAAAGGAGACCTTGTTTTTAAAAGAATGCAAACTATACGCGCGCGGCGGAAGTATGGGGCATATACGGGAACATCCGGGATATCCCGCGCCCGCGTATAAGTTAGCACACACCTAGCAGATTGCACTAGTAGTAAGATAACACGCACTCTGTTGGCCTTGAGTTTATCACGGCAAATTATAAAACTTATTTATTACATCCTTAGTTGCTGGCTATTGCTACGCGTTCTCGGTATGAAGAGGTGCCATCTGCTACCATTTTATCGTTCATACGGCGTCTAAATATTAACTAGAAAGTATTGTTCTTCCGCAAAAACCTCAAATAGCTATAATCACTGAGAATTGATTACAGAGAGACATATGGTACCCTGAGAAAGTTCCACCTGGATATATAGTGCCCTTCTGAAAAGGAAGCTTTAGCTCGGGTTCTCCTATCTAAATACATGTAAAAAGAGTATTTGCTTTTCTCGGCAACCACTGCACCAAATTTGGCGAGGTTTGTTGGATTTAAAAGAACTAAAAATCTAGTGACTGTTGGTTTCAAAGTTTTCATTTCGAGGTTTCGAGGTTGTCAATTTCTTATAAAAATTGGTAAAAATAAATAAAATGTCAGAAAACGAAACTATCAAGTTTACAACTCTGTAACGCAGCAATGAAAAATATCAGAATTTTGTGAATTACACATAATAAGACATCTAAAGCGGACTAAATTGATATGTTACACATGAATCTAAAAAAATTGTCATTTGGAAATACGGCTTTTTCAGAACCCTTATGCACAACGTAACAAATTCACGTAAGATATAAACTGACATATAGAATTTGTCCGCTTTGAATGATCTAATGGATGACCTTTACAGAACCACCATATCTGTTCTTGATGCAGAGCTATTAATTTGTAAACTTCGTGCTTCTATTCTTTTTGAAACTAGCAAAATTTTGAAAATCTTTTCAACAAAATTCCGGCCTTAAAACAAAATTACGCTTTCAATTGTCACTAGAATTTAACTTTCTCAAACGCAACTAATTTCAGTAAAATCAGTCCAGGGGTTATCACAGGAAAACATTCTTGTGTTTTACATGTATTTGAATAGGCCGCGTCGGATTTGGGCCCAAGCTAACTTCTTAAAGAAATTATCGCCATGGAGGGGTTGCCATTCCGTATGAAGAAACATTCCATATTATCAGGCTCCCTGATATTCGCGGCTCAGAGTGTGTAATTGTCAAAATTTGCCGCAATGAATTTAGTTTGGTGATAGGTGAATTTTGCTGCCCATCAAATGACAATTGAATGCCGTGCTGTCAATGAAAAATTTGTGCGAAATTGAAAGAAATTTATAGCCGACATGTTTACAGTTAGGTGCTTATTGCTCGTTTGCTTTTAAGCTTGCTGAGGGAGGAAGCACGCGATAAACGGAAAATGCCACGTGACTAATCGTCCGCCCGCATCAAAAGCAGCGCCTTCAAACAAGCTTTTAAAACAAGAGTTTTCAAGCAGTTAGACCCAGAGCTGGCGCTTTATTTGGTGCGGTCCGACCGCTAAAGCGCGGCGCCAGAGATCGTACCGAGCGCTGTGGAACGCTAGGCCTGACGCGTCGGTGGGACGATAATGGCCTCCGAGACTCGGACGTGCCACTGCGCGCGCCGCCCAATCTCGGAGGCCATTGTGCGTGTGTGCCGTGAGTCCATCGTTGGATCTGCTAAACGCGTCGCAGAATGTTCGAGTCCGCGACTTACCAGGCCAATGAACTTCGGGTTCGGAGAGTAAAGAGCCGTCGGAGGCACGGCGTAGCACTCGGACTCGCTCCTCGCTTGAACAGCCGAGGAAATGGCGATCACGGTGTCGACCTTGTAAGTGCTGCAAAAGATATATAGCACCGTTCATTCGCCACCGTAAAGAAGAACCCCAGCTGTTATCAATGTATACGGACGCGGTTGTTTTGCAACGACTCCGTTTACAGCCAAGCAGCGTGGAGATGTTCCACCACGTTCTTTTTATGCGAAGCATATTAACGTAGGTTTCGGGCCTTCGCGCGACGCCCGGCGGTGGCCACCATTGACCCTGAAGTGGGGTCACGTGACATGACGTTACGTGATGACGTCACACAGGCTGCAGATGGGGCCTCACATCGCGCCGTCGGTCGCCTCCCGGCGGTGGCCACCATTGACCTTCAAGTAGGTCACGTGACATGACGTCACGTGATGACGTCACAGCGGCTGCAGATGGGGCCTCATATCGCGCCGTCGGTCGCCTCCCGGCGGTGGCCACCATTGACCCTGAAGTGAGATCACATGATGTGACGTCACGTGATGACGTCAAACCGGCTGCAGATGGGGCCTCATATCGCGCCGTCGGACGTCGTCCGGCGGAGGCCTCCACGCTTCGGTTCGCGCCGTCGCGCGCGACGCGGCGGCGGCGCCACCATCGCTGCATCACGTGATATGTGACGTCACGCCAGGGATGAAGCGGCGCGCGCCCGCAGTCGCGTCAGTCTGTGTGCTCGCAACCACGCCAGCGTCTTTGCGCCGGGCGTGTATGCGGTCAAGATGCCTCCAAACGCTAAGGATACGCTAAGGTTAAGCCCAGTGGATGCTTCGCATCCACTGGGCTTAACCTTGATAAGCCTCCATTTTTTTTTTGCGCGGTGGTCGCTTGTGGCAGCGGTGTCGGTATCGAAGACGCACAGTCGCATTGTATACAGAGTGCGAGCCGGCGCAGAGGAGCATACACGAGGCACACAGGAGCACGTTGTGTACGTGGCGGTTGGTATAAGGGAGGTTGAAGCTCGGACATGAGGAAGCGTTTGAAAAGTCTTGGGTACGGCCAATGAATTGCGCCGAATAGTGGAAGCAGCTTGCAAGGTTTTGGGTGGGTTTACGGCTGCAGCTTGGCCGCATTTCACGTACGAGTTACTCGGATTTCAATACAACGGAGAAGCTTTTTATGAAAATGTAACGTACTTCCTTTTTTTCTGCGTCGTCATTAACTCCAGGAATCAGCAACCTTTCCTACCACAAGTAAGTTTGTGTTCTCAAAGTCCCAAAACACGAATTTCAATGAGCACGTAAATGGGCAATGTATAATAAAGCCCTCAATAAAATTTTATTGCCAAGCCATTAGAAGTACAACTGTCTATATCTTGTATCAGTAGTGCCTTCTTTTTCCTATTGTGAAGTTTCATAAAGCATGTAACGCTACAGCGCCAGCCTAACACACTTAACAAACCAAGGCCCAAACGGCCAAAACATGTTCTTTCGACGTTTACGATGCCGTCGCTTTCTCGCCAGGGCTTCGGCGCCACACCGCGACACAAGCATCGTCCCAGTCGCTGGCCCAGCGCGCTATCGCCACTTCGAGCAACATAACAAAGGCAGAGAGCTATGCGTTGTACTGTCCCACTGCAGGTTATAGCATTTGCGCTTGGTGCGAAACGAAAACTGCCAAAAAATAGTTGTAGACTAGTTCACCAGTCAATAGAACGTCAGCCCGAAACCTGTACTTCCCATCATTCCCATGATGGTTGAACAAACGCAGCGCCAGATTTCCCTCTACGTATACTAATGTGAAACTCTATGTGTAGCTGCGTTGCGTCACGTTTTCCGTCTGAGAAGATGCTGTCTTTTCGCACACGGCCCTTGTCTGCGCAGGAAAGTCCTTGAGACTTTTTATGTTTTTAGACTCTGCTTCTTTTGGAAAGCAATGTAGTGTTTATTTAAATATTAGATTCTGGCGTGTTACGTGCTACAATCACGATCTGATTATGAGGAATGCCGTAGTGGGGTACGCCGGATTAATCATGACCACCTGGGGTTCTTTAACGTGGAGCTAAGGGACGTTACAGGGGCGTTCTTGCATTTCGCTCCCATCGTAACGCGGCTGCTGTGGACGAGATTTGATCCGCGGACCTCGTGCTTAGCAGAGTAACGGCAAAGCGATTAAGCAAACACGGCGGGTTTTCTGTAATCACTTACCTAGGCAATATTTCACGCTGTCAAATCCTACGATGTATCGGCGACATAATGCAGGTTCATGAGGGCGTTTCTATAGCCAAGGTAATTAAATGGCTATCATGTTGCGCTGCTAAACTCTAGGTCCTGGGTTCGATGCCTCCCCGTGGCGGCCGCATTTCGGCGGTGACGAAATACGGAAACGCTAGTGTGTTCCGATTTAGGTGCACGTTAAAGATCACCAGGTGACCGAAGTTACTCCCTAGTGTCGCCCATCACGGCGTCCCTCATAATTAGATATCGGGGTGCCGGCACGTGAAACCCCAGAATTTAATTTACGTTTTGAGCACGGCAGATGCTAAATCGCAGCCCACAGGTACATCATCATGGGGGCACCTATCTTCACTTTTCTAGGGACCCACCTGCTATTACAGAAGATGCCTTTTTTTTCAAACAGAACTCGCATTCGCCGGATCCCAACGCTAAAGAAACATGTGACGTCGCAATCGGCCAATCAAGTGGCCTGCAGGCGTTTCGAAGCTCCGCCTCCAAAGTTAAAGAAAGAAAAGGCGTTCATACAAAGCATGCGCACCAAACCTCAGCCGGAACGTGTAGAGGGAATGCGAATACACAAAACACCATGTCTCGACGATAACAGCGAGCGTATCAATACCGTAAATTATTTTACACCCGGAAATTGCCTTCGCCGCTGGAACGCGGCCATCAGAAAGACCGGATGTAGTAATTGAAATGCGGTCTACATTGCTTAGTGGTACGCTTTTTTGTCAATCGAGTGGCGAAAAACATCCGAACATGTGGTAGCCACTTCGTGGGAGAATCGCTGAATCTCAGGAGACTGAGCTTCGGTACCCCGATTCACACCCGCTCTTGCGTGCGCTGCTAACAGTGGGTTCGCAGACTCAGTTTGTGCTGACGGTGTGTGTGCCTCGTAAGCATTTGCTGCACTGTTTCCAAGCAATGCTAATGGAACTAACCAAACGTACGCAAGCTTTAAACAGCCGTTTTGTCCGTTTTTTTTTCACAGAAATCCGGAGTGCTGCGTTCACTGCCACCTGCATGAGGTTGTGGGGATTAGATCGACTTCGAAAATCCCCAACGCGAAGTTGGGGTTTTCGTTAGAGCATGCATAGCGCGTGGCTCGAGCGATGATGGGAAACGTCGCCAAGATTACGCTGCAGTGCTTTTGTCGAGGTACTGTTGCGTGATGTTACATTATCGGTAGCGGCGCATCGATCGATAGCACTACCGACAGTGAGCTCGGTAGTACCTTCGGTATTAATAGTGCGCTATAAACAGTACTGTCGATAGCGGGCTATCGATGATACTTATACTACCGACAGCATCTGTACTATCGATAGTTCGAGGCTGACTCAAAGTTAGGTAGTGTCGACCGTGTAATTCATAGTTATGCATCACTATAGCTTCAAGAACGACTTTAGTGTCAAACTAAGATACCTTGCAAGCGCTCCCAAACTATCACACTTGTAAAGTGCCTTTGTTTTAAGTTCAAGAAACGTCCAGTGGAGTTTCTACAACTCCGAAAATACGTGCCACTACACTTTTTACAGTCCCGCGCCAAGCTACTTAGGACAAGGCACGAGGTTTCCTATGTGTGACGTATCGGGACTTGCTTACTCGACGACGTTCTTGACCACGTCCTTGTACGTCTTCCACGCATTCCCTTCGCTGTAATCGTACAGTCCTATGGCCATGATGGTCTTCCTCTCGGTAACATTGCCTGGCATGAATTTGAGCTTCTGCACGAGGCAAAGAGGCAATGTCAGACACTTGTGAAACCTATAACACCAGGGCCTTGCCTACGGTGACTAAACGAGCCCACACTCCGCGACAGCACGTGACCTTAGACACGTGACCTTAGACACGTGACTTTAGACACGTGACCTTAGACACGTGACCTTAGACAGCACGTGACCTGAAGTGTTCTAGTTCACCACACGGCACCGCTAACGCAAAAGAAAACGTCAGTGGGCGTAGGGCCATTCAATCCCTCGGTTGTGCCACACATATTCAAGGCAGCACATTTCAATAGCGCGATACGTGCAGTTTTTATGCCGACCCTGAGAGAAAATTACGCGCGAGAAATGAAGAATAAAAAAATATACATATAGGCAGCAGATTGGGGGGAAAGAAAAAAGAAAGTACAGAGTGAAAACGCAAACTGCATGCACGGTCTGTGGGGTCCTCTAATGTCGGTCTACGACTGCTCTCTCGCGCGCCGCCAAATTTCGGAGGTCGTGCCGAATTTCTGGAGGTCATGCTGTTTCGCCCGTGACCTGTGGTTTCGGCCTGATAAACGGCGTGTATACCCGTTCCGTTGGGCGAAGTTCTGCACCACTTGTCTGGCAACGCTGCGAGGGACTCTTTCATACTATACTCATTTATTGTGAACGAAGCACGCAAGTAAGGGACCCAAGATCGCAATGTCAAAAGTGCGTCTACCGCGAAAGGCCACTTTTGCGCGAATTCCGAGTGTGACCCACCGTATGTGTAACAAGAAATCGCAATTCGCCTGATTGCACAAGAACGCTACAGGTCGATGCAGTTCCTGCAATTTTTCTAAAGAAAAAAAGCAAACTATGCGCAGTTCATGAAAAGAAAAAAAATACATAAAGCTTTCTGAGCGAACCGTCCTTTTTTCTTCTATCTTATTGCAGTGCACGGAAATGTGAAAATCTGCGCTTATTACGAATTCCCGGTAAACTCCCAAGCTTACTGCTTTCCAAGTACGTCGAAATTGGTTCTTTTCGTGGTGTTAACAGTAACGTCGAATGCAATTTATTATAACATGAAGGTTTCTCGACGATGCAAATTTCTGCACGGATTATCGCAATTGTTTGTGTAGACGTATCATAAAAGTGAGAATTTTCTGCTGTGTCAACACGTGTTATGAGGTATTGCCTTGTTTGTAAATGAAAAATGGTATCATTATTATCCTAAAGAAAGCAAAATTCAGGGCTGACGTGTTCGTGTCTGTTAATCTCGTATCAACGCAAAAATGAAAGACAAGAGAAACGGG